>NW_024881323.1:25531609-25734786 GCF_018691265.1 Tyto alba | reverse complement strand
TAATCTATTCATAAGGCCTTTCTGCTTTTGCTATGACCAAAAAATGCGAATGAGTTTTTTCTAGAGGTATTAATTTGTTGATTGAGGCTATTACTATTAAAGTAACAGTAGTCCTACTATAACAGTCATAACTCAGTTTTCATTAAAATATGGAATAAAAGACAGTCTCTGTCATAGCTGTCTTGCTTTGGTATTCTAATTATAAATACTGTTCTCTCTTCATAAGCCTAAAAGGGGGGAGGTTTGGCTTTGAGCTTCTTGTAATGGCTAATGTCTAATAATTTTATTGAGAACGTGGGCTAACCATCTACTCCTTCATCAGCAAATCATGCCAATAGTAGGTGAATTCTCAGAATTCCCTTTGTTTCTCTCTGAAATTTCAGATTAAAAAAAATAAGTTGTCATTTGTATTGTAAATGTGAATATAGAAATAAGCTGCATCCAATTGCATTTTTTAATATGTAAGCTAATATATGTATCCAAAAAGCAACATCTTTTTATGCAGTCCATTATGTAAAATATTCTAATTGAATATTTAATTTTAGCCAAAGGAGCTAGTTATCCACTTAAAATAATTTAATTTAAAATGTATTGAATTAGCATGATTTCACCTTCTTTAAAGGAAATGCAGATGTCTCCCTGTGTGATAGATACACTAGCATCAAAATACAGTTTTCTGTAATTAAGTGCATTTGTCTGAACTTCAGGCCTCCAAGATGCACTCACATAAAATATGCTTTAGAAGAAATGTGGATGTTCAGAAAGATACTTACATACATATTGTGCTTGAAGTATGGGAGTAACTCTTTTCAGGAGGGCACTAAGGCATGTGCTTTGCCTGCAAAAATGTGTGCAAATACTTTGCTGAATCAGGAGTCAGCTTTTCAGACTACTAGCAAAACTTTTATTCTGACTGGAGCATAAAATACCTGCCCTTTATGGAGTGCATTTTAAGCATTAGGTTACAACGTTATCAAATCACAGTATACTCTTTCCCCCTGGGCTGATGCTTTGAATCATTTAAAAACACTGGAACTTCTTTTTCCTGTTGCACTTAGGTACTGAAACTTGTCCTGGCGTTGAACCAAAGAAAGAAGATAAACAGCTGAGCACTAGTTCTGCCGGTGTAAACAAAACTGAGAGACAGACAGAGGCAGCAAGCCTGTGGGTAGCTGCAGGAAGGGACCACATGGAGGAGCAGCACTGCAGTGCTGAATCAACACTGGAGCCACACACCCAGTCCACGGGGACAGTGGGCAGGCCTCCTTCGGGCTGTTTATCGCCTGGGAATGCCGGTAAAGATAACAGTTTGCAGCTGAGAGAAAGACAGCTCTCTGAGGATGCGGAAAAAATAGAAGGCACAGCTGGGGAGCCTGGAGTGAAACTCCCTCTTGAGCCAATAGTAGATGCTTTGGTTTTAACAGATGCTGATTATATGCCTACAGATTTGGTTCCTACTGATAAAGATGTGCAAGCTGATAGAAATCTGCTCAGATCAAGACATGCAGCTGGCTCTTCAGAAGGAGTTGCTAGTGGCCAGCTTGGAAAGCGTGATTTAAAGCAGCAACAGGAACAGCCTGACGATGATGATAAATCTTCACAGGACAGAACTGCATCAAATGTATGCTCCGGGTGTAATAAAGTATCTGAGCATGAGAGTACTGCCTGTTCACAGGTATGCAAGGAAATACAGAGAACAGCAGGACAGGAGGAGAAGGTAAATAATGAAGAACAAGAAGATTTATTTCTCAGATTTCTAAATGGTAACATAATAGACACTGAAGAATCATTTGCAAACTTAGCAAACCAAGAGGACTTTGAGACTCTTCCAGATATTTCACCTGAACAAGCATCTTACAACTCACTGGAAGCTTTATCACTAGATGACAGCTTTTCTTCTCTTGATGAACTTGCAAGAAGGATAGAGGTTGCTGAGGTAAATACTGTGAGTCCTCTAAAATCTTCTATGTTTATTTCAACTGAAATATTTTAGATATTGCCAACTCCAAAATATGTTAAATATTACTTCGGATATCGGTCTTTTTAATCTGGAAAGAAATCTCTACTTGTTTAATTGTTCTAATTCAGAAAAAAGTTTCTTTTTGCCTGTTTGCAGCCTCCTTGACCAGCAGTGCTCTGTGTTTCTAAAACTTAGACTGATTTTTACATATGAGTATGACCACCTTTTTTTTTTTTTATTCTGACACACACTGTTAGGACATGGCCTGACAATTCCTGTTGAATAACAATTCATATCAGAGGTCTGCGTAATACCTATGACGTGGTTCGTTTCTACTCATAGAATAAAATTTGCTTTTCTGTGCCTATTCAGTGTAGGTGAGAACTACATATGTCATAAAGTCTGTATATGAATGTATGGGCTTCTAATTTTGCCAAGTTTAGGCAGTTTTGTTGTTCAACTAAGAAAGAACTTCTAAGTGTGAACCCACCTTCTGAAGCACTGCTGATAGGCCACAAGAAGGATGAGTGCTTCATAAGATAAATTGTTCTTCTGAAAATATAGATTTACTGCTTGGGACCTTTTTGGAGAAGGTTTAATAAACTTCACTTTATTTGTCTTCTGGTTTTGGTACATTTGCAACCATGAGCCCTTAAAAGCTTTTTCTTTAAATGAAAAAATGAGATTATTGTAAAATGATGTGATTCCAGATGCTGGAGGGGGAAGACTTGTAAAAGGTATCTTAGCTCATCTCTATTCTTAATGCATGTAATAATACAACATGCCATGGCAGTAAAGTAACAGTACTTCTCTGTAGATCAAGAGCTGATGCACGGAGACCAAGAACCCACAATCACTCAAGGACAGCAGCCGAGCAGGGGACTAAATGCTGGAGATCCATGCTGGTGTTATTACATGTTTGGCAAAATCTCCAGAGCTGGAGACAGAGCATTTTGGTTTTTCTCCCTACCTAAATTGCTTCTTACTTCCTTTCTAAGATCATTCATCCTGACCTGTCCTTAAAACAGCTTGTTTTTTTGTGGGATGTCAGAAACCATACCACATACCAGGACTGAGGGCCATGTGCATGAAGCTGTACACAAGCTCTTAACAACACACAGATGTGGAACCCACATACATGTTCATACATGCAATCAAACTTTTGCACTAGAGCCACTGGCATGTGTTCACTTAGAGGATGGTTTTGAAAAAGAGCTTTTTGTTGAGAGTCTGGCTCAGCCTATATACATGTATAACATAAGAGTAATTTAAATATCATCCCTTAGGATTAGATTTCTTTCGAGCCCACTGAAAGTTCAGCATTTTAAACTACAGGAGAGAATTGTTCTGTTTCATGTACAAAAATCCTAAATTAATCCTATAGCAACTATTTTTAAATTGCTCTGTGTGCCATGTGCATTTTAGAGGATGGGATAGGAAGCAGCATATCGATAGCGTTAGAAAAATTATGCTTGGATTGATTGGCCCAGTGACTGATGATGGTGCTTTACAGGGAATCTAATTTCATTTCTAGTTTGCTATCCCGATGCTAGGATGGCCAGTTGAGTCTCTGAAGAGTCTTTCCATAGTACTTTTTCTGGCCATATAAGGCATCATGTTGGCTGGCACTGGTGGGAGTCGTCTTAAGTCATTCTTAGCAAGAGGCCTGAGTTGTGTGTGAGGCAGGGGGCTTAAATCAGGGAGAAGAGAAGAAGGATTAATCTCAATACAACTAAAATCTGTAATATGCAGCATCTGGGGCTGTTTTGCAACACCTGAAATTTCTAGATGCAGCATGGTGAGTTAAAGACAGCACAGCAACTTGTATTGTTTGATTATACACATATATTTTGTTTTTTCCAGTTAATCTTACCACCTACCATTACCCTACCATTATTCCAGTGGTTGCTTTTCAGAAGTGGTGAGCACCCACAGCTTCCAGGGAAGACACCCCGAATTGAGAGAGGCTGGCACCCCTGAGAAAGCACCACTGTTAACTTGCTTTCACTGATTTTGTTTCAGTGCTAAAAATATGATTCCACTGATGTTTTGACAAGCAGACTGATCTTTGCACCCAGCCGTAACATTTCTTATTTTCTTGTCCTCTTGAAGCCTTTGAAGTTGCTTTGTTTGGGCTGCTGCTATCTAATAACAAAGTTTTCATACAGTAATTGTGTAAGAAGTACCTAGAAAATGCATTGGTGGGCATGTGAATGAAATGAGTTACATGAAATGTACCAGTGTGACAGGAAAAAAAAAAAAAAAACAAAACATAAAACAATACGACTGTGATAAAACTTGTCATGGAGTGAGTATTAACAAAATTGCCACCAATATGTAAGAATGGAAAGCAGAAATAAAGATCATTTTTAAATAACCTAGGTACAAAAGTCATATGGTAGGACAAAAGTTCATTAATATTCTTCAATGGAGGTGTAGTATTGCTTTATTGGAAATGGGGAAGGGTAAGTTATAGTTAGGAAGTTTTGTTTGACTCCATGTAGAGATCAAAGAATCATCGTATGTAGTGCTCTAATTTAGATCCTTTATGACACTTGCTTTTGACTACCATTTACGAAGACTAATTACAAGACTGAAAATCCACTGAATTCTGATTCTGGCTTTAAATAATTGCAAAACTGAAATAGTACGTTACATATTGTACAGTCCCTAGTACTGGGTATTTCTTCACTAGTACAAACTGCACGACAAAGTGCAAATGATGGGAAATCACTGTCATTTTATAGGAACTAGATCCATGCAGCTAACAAAGAGCTTTGAAGCACAGTCAGCAGTTGGCAGCAACAGATATCAGAAGTGTATAACCTCTTCTTGAATCTCTTTGCTGTCATTTCTGTGAGAATGAAATGACACACCAGCAGTCAAACAAATTGTAACCTCAATAATGTAAGTTGCATCTTGCTATATGAAATAAAAGTTTATATCATAAGCTTTTTATCTGAGTGGGAAATGAGTAAAATCTTAATGTTTTTCCTTGTTCAAAAATTATAAATTGAAATTTCTTTCAGAAAGCAAAGATAGTGAGACTTTCTACATCTCTCTACAAAAGGTAGTAGCTTTTGGTTGGCACTATTTGTACACCACGACTTTTAAAAAGTACTGAGTATGTACTGACTAGCAGCTGATTTGACTGCAGAAATGAAGTCTCCACCTACCTACTAGTTCTGCAGACAATGCCTTGTTGAGATCCTGTGTTCTCTTGTATGGCTTGGGTCCTGTAGTTTTAAGTTTGCAAGAACTGTGCTTCAGTATGAAATGCTTACGTGGTATCTGAGATATTTATTGCTGTATAAAGGAGCTCTGGTACTTGCCTGGTAAGCATAGCCACAGAAAAATGGTTAGAGTCTGATGCTGCGGTACGAATACTGAATCTGCTAAGTTAGCTCCTTTTCAATGTCAAATTATTCATGTATCTAATGTATTTTATTAGCGAAGGGGCTTGTCTGCTGCTTACAGCTTAACCCAGGGCAGTCCTGCTTTTTGTCAGTTTGTCGTACAGTTAATGGATTACCACTTGAAAAAAATCTTGTATTGCTAGAAATAAAACTGTAGGCCTTTGCCAAGTAACTGAATAAGGAATACAGCCCACAGAAAAATACACAAACAAAACTCCTCCTTGCGTAGTTCTTTGCATTCAGACCAAAATACTTCATGCAATGAACTTTTCTTCCTAGATCCCAGTTTTCAGTGCCTCCAGTTGTGGGGGTTTAATTAATTTCTGTATGCTATGAATTATTCCAATAGTCAAGTTTACCTGTTTTCTCTAAGAGCTTGAAGTACCTCAGGACCTTATTTTCATAGTTTTGTCTAAAATGTTTATAAATATGTACATACTTCATGTTGCCTTTCTCTAAGGCGCGCGGTGGCCCGGTTCAGGAACGGCACGGCAACCAATCCCAGGTTCCGTGGTCCATCAGCACACATACACCAATATGGTGGAGGCAAATGGCGTTTATTGTTAGGTTACATTGCCTTATATAGTCTAAGTCTACTTCGTCACTTCCGCCTGCTTACATTAAGGGTCCATGTCTCTTGGTTATAGGGAGGGAGGCTCTACCTTTCCCTACAACGCGGTATCTTCCGGTCGCCGGACCCCAACTGCCACAACTTCATATTTGGCAAAAACATGTATAATGTAAGATATTTTAAAATAAATATTTTCTTAGCAAATGCTCTTTCAAACAAGCAGGGAAGAGACAGTTGGTTTCATTAGAGCTTATTTTTTCTAATTTTGCAGACAGGATATTAAACTTTATCCAAAAAATTTTAAAACTTTCCTGTGAAGCAGAATCACTTTGTATTAACAGTGGTAAAAAGAGAAAAACTAAAATATTTAACAGAGTTTAAATTGACCAACAGTCATTGCTGCTTTCCTTTTTGACCGTTGGTCAAAATGCCACCACGTACCTGTTTGCCATTTTCGGTTCCTGTACATTAATTATAAAAGCTCTGGTCAAAAGCTTTTGTGAAGGCCAGCAAGGCTGAGTAAGTTCAGTTACACAGATGTTCCAATAGCATCTCTTGTTAATTCTCTAACTTAGTATTAAGAAAATGTTTGAAGTTTCAGTAGGGTCCTTTATGCAGCTCTTTTATGTAACACAGAGCTGTTTGCAGGGCAACCTTGTGCAAGCCTACATTTCTCCTCCTGGGGTTCAAGTCAAGCAGAGGCTTGACTTGTGGTCAGCTGTATTAACCGCAGTTCCCTCGTTAACTTCCAATTTACATAATGTATTCTGCCTTTTTAAATTCCTCCTGCCTCCTAAAGACTGGGATGAAAAACTTCGTCTTGCATGGCAGCTAAGTCCCTCTCCTTGGATGTTTAATTAATGGGACATGGATCTAATTGAATCAGTTTGTACGTTGCTTTGAAATCTTTTGAAATGAAAGGTACAGTAGAAAAATACATTTACAGTTGTTTTAATTCAATGAGATTTTAGTTGTAGCAAGACAGACCCTAGTTTTACGTGACAGTCTGTCTTACAGTTATGGCATTTTTATGGCTGAAAATAAGAAAAATAAAATGTGGTGATGTTTGCATTAAATATTTTTGAGCTACAGTTGAGAATATGGTAGAAAAGAAGGTGTAAATATTGCTTTATGCAGAATTTCACATTTGTATTTGCATTTTAACAATAAACTGTATCCTGATTAGGAAGCATAGCTTTGTAGGCCTTTTGCAGAACAAAACAAAAACCTTAATTACATGACTCGTGAACTTTAAAGGCAGATGAAATATTCTAAGTAGGAATTACATACCTTGTAAAGGGGACATTCGTAAAAATATGGTCTATGGCTTTTTTGGGGACAGGAGAGTTAACACGAGCCACGGTGATTTTATTATAAAATCAAAGCCCTTGCTCCCCTCTTTTTGAGCAAAAGATGTTGAGAACAGAGAACATACGTGCTGTGTTGATTAGTTCTTTATACATTTAGAAGTAAATCCTGAACACAGCCAAATAGGCTGGCAGGGAAAGGAAGTGAACCCCGTTGTAGCAAGACTTTCCTTTTGTAGCAAGCATTTTACCTAACTGTAATCACTGAAACTCACGCTTCCACATAATCCCATCAAAGGTAGTCCTCTGGTTTTAAGCTTGGCGAAGACAGAGCTTGTGACACAGTCATTCAAAAACTACCAAGAGCCAACAGCCAAAACGATGTGCCTTGGTTTGAAAAGGCTGCTGTTGGAGTGGACCACCACCTGCTGCTCTCAGGGCAGACTGGAAGTGGCGCCCCGCCGTCCCTGGGTGGCATTCCCACCAAGTGCAGCCCGAGCTGCCTGCGAACACGCGTGCCAGGGCTTGGGGCACCCTCATTACAAAAGCCATGCTGTACACAGGAGCTTAAAATAATCTACTCTTTTTAGAGGACATCATTTCATCTCTGTCCTCCTAAACAAATAAGTCAAATTAAAGCACTCCTACACAATCCCCCTTCCTTGTCACAACAAGGAAGCATAAGTGCTGATTTTTGGCTGAGCTAATAAATTTTCATGGCAGTTCTGCCATGTAAATCTGTACGTTACCAGTAGAAGCTTCATCTCAGTGCACTTGTCTGTTGTGATGAGACACTTGCGGGCTACTATTTCTGGTTCATTTATGCCAAATAGTGGTCCTCCATATGTTGACTTAATTTCTTTCCACCACCTCCACGCTTTCACTACTTTGTAAGTACTTCGTTGCATTATTTCATTGAATAATCCATTCAAGCTCTTGAGCAGGTAAGCAAAAGGGAAAGTGACTATCAAAAAAGAAAGTGTGGCAGAGATCAGTTTTATCCCCTCAGCTGTGATTTTGGGGAAAACAAGGCTGCAGGCATATACCCACAGTGACCAACTCTGTGAGTTGTTCAGGGCAACATTATTTGGCCAATTGAGGGCTATAAAACAGTGCCAGACTAGAAACCTGCAAATGTAATTGCCACATTTACCAGTTAAAGTGTTGCAAACGCCAGTGCCATAGTTGGGGCAGTGCCTATTGGATTGTGCTCTGCGTTTGGCTGTGTTCAGTGCACCGTCTCTCCAACTGCACTACGCGTCGATGCATTATATAAGCTTGTAGCGTGAAGCAAGTTTAGGAGCATAAGTTACAAAGTCACTTTTCTGTTTTTCTACTGCTGTTATAATTTCAATGCAGATGAGTTTTTATGTATGGCCTTCTAACTTGATTCAATTATGGGCGGAGTTAAGCAGTCAGTTGTCTGCAACTATGGTGTTATCTGGAGCATTGCCTTTCTTCCACTTTGAGTTTTTGTAAAAATTAAAGGCATTTGGGGTCATCTACATATATGAGTTGCAAACTCAGTTGCAAATGTGATGTGCTTTCTTGTCCGTAGCACAAATGTATACAGATTACTTTGCAATTTAACAGATGTTATTGCTGATCTGCAGAATAAGTTTTAAGAGTGCTACTCAGATTTATGAAGAGATGACTAAGACTTTTTTTCAGGTAAAGATGATCTCAAGATAAAAAGGGGCATGTCTAAATATACTTCCTATTTTAATTTCTGCTTATTTCTAGCACACCGGGAACTGCTTGCTTAGGAAAGCATTTTTCTCCTGGTACTTCTACTTTCATTTCTCTTCTAACTAGGAAATTACAGACTGCTTAGGCTGCTATAACATCTTAGTATGGCTTAGCAAATACTCTTGCAGCTAAGCCAAATGCTGTAGCAAAGGAAAAAGAAGTTTCCATTTATTGACTTGTTGACTGTATCGCTGTTTGTGCAAACTGTTTGGGTGACCAGCCTGTAGGGAAGGACTTTGGAACTCCGGCTGCATCCAGAGCGTTTATTACAAAGTGGAGCTGGAATCTATCCAGAGCACTGAGGCTTGCTTTTTCCTGCTGTTATCTCTTTTTGGTTTTGTGTCCCCACTGTAGCTTGTTGTCCACTCTGGGAAACCAATTGCAACACTGGGAAATGAATCTCACAATAAGTATTTGATAGTCTCTGCAGGATTCTATCTTTGGAGAGGCAGCAGCAGTGTGTCACTGACTCCTTACTGTCCTCTGATGATGGGGTATTTGGTGCGAACCCTCACCACTGCCCCAAGCCCTGTGATTTAATAATGTGAGCTTACAGAGGAGCTGTTGCAGGGAATACAAAGTATGATCCAAACAGTAAATGTATGTGTATTTAACTTTGATAGCAATTAAGGGCAAGTAGTGTCAGCATACAGCAGAATGATACTGCTGCTGTCCTGCACGTTAAGGAGTTGATGTATTCGAGAAGGAGGTTTCACAAGTGCTGAAACATTTAAGAAGAGTGGAAACCATTTTTTAACTGTTTAGCTAATTTCCTCCTTAAAGTCATTCTACATAGATCTCATGCCTGGATTTCTTACACCTCTCGTGCCACTTGCTGTCTTTCCTGACAGATTGCCCCAGCAGAAGGATTGGTGTCTATACTAAAGAAGAGAGATGATAGGGAAGGAAAAACAATTGCTCAAGTACGGCAGAGGCAAACTAAGAGAAGAGTGCGATTCCAAGAAATGGAAGACACATTGGATCAAGGTAACTTAAAGCTGTTAATTCATGGGTTGTACTCTTGGGGTGCAAATGGTGTTGATCTTTTTGTTCACAAGAGCAAAGTGAGCGTTCATTGTGCAAACTGTCTTGGCTTTTAAAAACTTAAGTAGTAAGTGAAGGTGATTGATCAAAGATTGTTCTATACCAGGTTTGGATAACAAGGCTACAGAAAGATACAATAAGTACACTTCTCTTTTAAATCTTGGTTGAGACTGAAGCCACAGGTTTTTTCCTTTGGCTGAATGATTTGCAAGTGACATCTAATGGGTGACCTTTCATTAATGTTTAGAGATTAGAGGTGGGAAGTGCAGGCTTGCTCTGTAAACCTAATCCATGTAGGTAAAGAGGAGGGCAAAAGAAACAAGTATCTTGTGCTTTATCCACAAGTAGCTTTCCAACCCTTTCTAGTAGGTCATGAGATTGGAGGGTGTCAGATTTTAACCTTGCTTTATAATTAAACATCCATATATATTTGCTAGCTGTCATTACATTTGGCTAAACACCTTTCTGCCTTTTTGATGGGCTAAATAGCCTCATAAGAAATACAATATGTTATTTAGTTATGCTCTTCTTGGAGTTTAAGATCTCTCTTATTCAAACAAAAGATATAATAAGAAAAATATTTTTGGTTACTAATGATAGTACTTTCTATATCTACTGTGTGCACCAGCCACTAAAAGGTATTAATGCAGGTCTTTAGAGATTAAAAGCGTATTAAGTGCATCTCACACACTGAAAAGATAATCCATTTGCTGCTCGAAAGGGAGCTTATCCCACCTTTTTCTTGAAATTATTTTGAAACAATTCATCTTTTAAATCAAATTTCAATTAGAGTTTCTTCTATAATTTTTTCCCCAGGGATTTAGTGATTCAGAAGGAAAGTTGTTTATTATTATTACAATAAATCTGATTTCAAGCACACAGAGAGTCCCTAAATGTTTCTTATTTTTTGCTTTTCCCCTGTTTCTTCTCCCTGATGTAGAGTGAAGGGAGTTCAGAAATTTTCTTAGAGCCCCTTCAACCTGACAGAAGATGCAGATGTTGTTCATGCATACAAGTTACCAAGGACAAGTGAGGTTGTGAGGATGTAGCAGCACCTCTGCAACCTCTTTATTGCTCTTACTCTGGAATAAACAATCATTCAAAGAGTTACCACAGAATAACTGAGATATAAAATAACCCTTCACATTAGCCTACCCTGAAGGTTTTGTTTCTATCCTTACAGTCAAAACGTAAGAGTAAACACAAACTGTTCATGGTAGCACAGTCAATGTCAGTAGAAATGATGCAAGAATGTTTCCGTTTTTGGTTTGGTTTTGTTTTTGTTTTTTTAGTTTCAAAGCTTTCATTTCATTTTAACTATTTCCATGAAGGAGGGCTTTGGTTGTGGGACGTTCTTACAGTTAAGTGAATTTTCCTTCAGTGTAGAATGACTCCACAAGTGATATCAGCAAGGACAGGTACACGGGTTGCAGAAATGAAGCTATGTAATTATTCAGGTTTCTGAAAAGACTGGGTAGAGAAACGTACAGTTCCTGGTATGTATTATGGTCACTTGGACACAAGTTACTTTAAACGTGTTTACCTCCTATCTCGGATTTTCTCACACATGTTCACAGTGCTTTGTATATTAGTGTTTTTCACCTCTTCTGGTCTTTTATTTACAGATGAAGTAGCTGGTGGCTCCTGTGTTTTGCTGATCCTGCTGTGCATAGCAACTGTTTTCCTTAGCATTGGAGGAACAGCACTGTACTGCACCTTTGGTGACCTGGAATCCCCTGTGTGTACTGATTTGGCAGCCAACACGGATTTCTATTATACCCAGATATTGCGGTGTATGGAAGAACTTAAACACTGGATAGCCTTCTCATAGTTGAACTGCGTGGAGACAGCACATTGAGAGCTCAGCAGTGGTGACTGGAGAGGGTAGAAATAAATTGTGATTTCAAATTCTCTAACACTTGCCACCTGCAGGTGATGTGTATTTGATGATGTACTTACGCTTTTACTTAGAAATCAAGAAAATTCTAGTTTAGCAATCAGGTGGCAAAATGTTCACATCTTAAACTGTAGCAGTGTGGTAATGGGAGAATAAAAAGTTATTCTTTTCACCCTTTTGAGAGTAGGCGAGTAGCTTTTCAACAACGTAAGCAAGTGAAGAAGAAAGAAGAAAATCAACTGTCTTCTGCGTGCTCTCCCATTGCCACACATTGTGTAAGCAATCTCTGGAAGCTTAGTAAAAGGACAGCTTTAATTTACAGCTGTTTGTGCAAAGGTGTTGCCTCCAGCTATCACGCAATAAGTCTGTGTTTTATGGAAACATTATTTTTCTTCTGTCTTACTATTTTTCTCCATTTTAATTCTCCTGATGAGCCATGTAATTATTTGGGTGGAGTGAGAAGAGTGCAGCAGCATTCACGGAGCCCTCATTTGGTGATTAACAAGCTGACCCTGTATCTTACAGAGTGGGATAAATCTGCTGGCAGATTTCACTAAATTTCCTGGAACTTTACGCCCAGTATTGTGTGGGCTGTTTTAGAAATGGAAGGTTAAAAGAGAAATCACTGGTCTCACTAAAGACAGAAACAAAAGTAAGATGTTTATTAAATTATTCGTGTTAAATAGTAAAGTGGCTTTGGCCAATTTTAAAGCACCTGGTAGCAGGTGTGGGGCTAACTGGGTTTTCTATCCAGCTATGTCACTGACTTGCAGTAATCACTTTGTGCCTCAGTTTCACCTCCATAAATGGGGAATAATGATCCTTGCCTTTGTCTGTGAATATTTATTGCAATTAGGGCTCATGTCTGATTCATCCCAGATGAGCGCAGAGGATCACTGAATCGCGTGGCTGCAGCCTCTCTCAGTGAGTGAATGCTTGTGTAAAGTGGGACTGCTCCAACAGAAGAGATTCAGAGGCTCACTGCAGATCCACGGCCTGTTAGTAGTCCAGGGCATTCGTTCTGGCAGATAAAAGCACATTGGCATCTATTTGCCCTGCAGTTCTGAGACTTGCATTGTAAAATCAGTTCTATTTCTAGCAGCTATACAAAACAAATCTAAATCAGTACAAAGACTCATTTTAAATGGGTATTTCTATCACTTGGTGCTCAGCCCTCCCTGTGTGGCATGTGAGAGAAACACTGAGATGATGGTGAAGGTGAGAATTAGATACACAGGCCTTTGGCCCACACTCTGGTCAAAATGTGGCAACTGTTCTTGCACCGGGCATAATGGCCCATCCCTGCTGAAGGTGTTAGTGGGAAACGATTCCTTTACACCTCAGGAAACAGCATTTTTGAGGGGTCCACTTCACTCCATGATTTCCTGCTTACTAACGTTGTATGATGCAGTGTGTTCAGGTTTAGAATATTATTTTGTAAAATACTATGAAGTAAAATCTTCAAGACATTGCTCAGAATTATAACATTAAATTATCGTGCTTTCTGGCATTTGCAAGCAAATTGTCCCTCTAGTGAGCTTGATTGTTCCTAACGCACTGTTATACTTAACGGGTTTTTAAAGTGAAAGGTAAAATCACGTTTTTTTTCTAGAATAAATTGCATGTATGATTTCTCTTTTTGTTTTCTCTGCAGAGGCTTAGTTTCTTTTATACCTTAGGAAGCCTCATGTGCAGCTTTATATTAACCTAGCAAATTTTAAATGCCCAAATTAATGAAAACTTTTGTTTTCATAATGAAACTTGAGAACGGTAGTTTGGTATATTTTTTGTTTGTTGTCCTCAGAGTATTATAATGCTGGGCTAATCTAAAGGAGAAAGGGAAAGACACTTTCGTATTTTAAAGTCTTACTGGCTGGTTCAGTTTATTATTTGAAATCTGGGTTTGTTTATTTATTTAGTTTTTCTTTTAAAGAGACTCTTCATTTTCTTGTTCGGTCATTTACTCACAGAGTAATTAAAAAAAAAGCATGCATTCAGTTAAAATATGTATTTATAGTGACTATGTAGTTAGAATATGTTTTAGGTTTCTGTAACTTTGCATTGAGTGTTTCAGGATATTAAGTTTATTCCTAAAGAGACAACTGTTGATTTCAGCTTAAAAAAATCTTTTTAGGTTTTTGTGCACTTCATCATCAAAAAGATCAAGAGGTATATATAGAACTATTTATTCAAAAGTATATCAGATAAGGAGATCAAAGATCCCCTACTTCTAGGTTCATTTAATTAAAACTATTTTTAAATAATTATTTTATTTAAAACTGTAAAGCTATTTAAAGTTAAATCAATTTTTAATAAGCAGTTCAGTTTAAAATCAGTGGTCCAAATCCTGGTACGTCTGCTTTGTGCTATATTCCCAGTGCAAAGACTCACTAGTAGCAGCAGAACTGCCTGCAAGACCACCAAGAGGTTGGGCACCACTTTACCAACACGTACCCAATGAAGAATGAGCGGCCAGGCGTTCTGTCTAACTTGGCTACCTTACACTTGTCTTGTAACTTGGAGCATCTCTCCAGCCTTCCCACCCTATGCCAAGGTACCACACCTGCAAAGTCTCTTGGGGTTTGCAGGAGCGGAAGGGGCACATACGCACAGGCTGCCCAGCTCCTGATCTGAGCTGTTCACTCCTCAGTTGCAACCGAGTGGTTGAATCTGGACGTAATTTCTGTTGGCGTTCCTTTATAAAAAGCTGATGCTACTAATTCTTGCTTCATATGACAGTTCTGTTAGTGCAAATAGTTTGCATGGTCTGTAGTACATTATCAAACTTGCAGCTACCAACATAACAAAATTTGCTTTGCGTTAAACTCCAGAGAATGTGCAGGTAGGCCTGATGTTGTCTTTCCTATGTACTCTGTTCTCTTTAGATTGCTGGTGGCATTGCTTCCACCTGGGTGACTTTAGGGGTTAGAATCTTAGTCAGGTAAAACAAAGCTAAAAGAAATAGTTGATTTGAACAATTATTCCTCTTGTCTGAGTATTCTGAGGTAAAATAATACTGAGCAACAGCCAAGATTGCTACAAGGAGGAAGAAAGCAGAGGGGAAAAGGCTTTTTATTTTTCCCCCCTTTGTGCATTTTAAAGCCCTTTGTGTATGTCTTTTTATTTATTCTGTTTCCTTCTCTGCCACTGTCTTTATGGCTCTTCTGCTTGGCAGTAGGGGAAACATACTATGCCAACATAAAACAATTTGTAGCTGGTAGGGAAATTCAGGGAATGATTCAGTACTTGACAGTAGTTAAAAGTCATTTCTTAAAATATGACTGCATTTCAGGCTGATAGTGTACCTTCATATCACCTTACCACTTAAAAACAAAACAAAACAGAACAACAAAAGCCAAAAACACAACCACTTAACATACTACGTAATCACTTGCAGCATTCTACTAGAAACCCAACCTTCCAGTTTGTTCTTTGAGCATAATTATTTTGAAAACATTCTTGTGGTAGAGCAAAACCAACAAGACACTTAATGTAGATTCAGCACAGGCTGCCAAAAAGAGCTTTCTGATGACATAATTAACACCCTCACCCCAAATAGCCTAGCGTACACCAAGAAAAGCGCTGTGCCGTAGCATAGCCACACTATACTACAGGCTTGTTTAAAAAGCAGCGTCAGTATGGAAGCAGATATTCCACAGCCCAGATATGCCAGCAGAAGTTTGCAATCTAGACACAGCCCGTGTTTTAAAATTTTTCCAATGTCTTTCCTTTCATACTTGGAAAATGCATAGCCCTGGTGGCAAGCAGTAGGAAGCAGTCTAAGAAAAAGGGAAACTCTGGCTTAGGGTTTTCGGGAGTAAAGGGCGAGCTTGAACTATCAAATAAGCAGAGTAGATTGGAAGTCCAGATTCTTGTGTGACTGGGTACTATTCCACTCAATAACTTCAAGGGATGTTACCTTCCTAAGAGAACATGTTTGCCTACTTTGTACTGTAATGTAAAACCAAGACCATCTGAAAGGACTAATAACTATTTGTAACAAATTTAACTTCAGCTTCTTTTAGCAGAAGGAGTAAATAATTGTGTTTGAAACCGTCACTCAAGCTTGTAATTTAAATACTGTGGTAAAAAAAAAAAATAAAAACTGTCCCAAAGAAAATATATGAACCCTCTTGGGTACTGTGATTTCTAAATGTATAAAAAGACTGAGAAGACTTTCTGTGAAATTCAAGTAAATGGGCAGTAGTTCCAATAAGAATTTCACGGTCAAACCCAAACCAGAATGGAAAATAAGGATAAAAAGTATAAGATTTGGTTTGTTTTTTGGTGTAGTATATTTTTCCTGGGTGGGTTAGTTTGTTTAATAGCTAAACGAAAAACCAGCTTACTCACAGAGCCTGGTTGCTCTAGACAGGTGGGTTTAGAGTACTAAAATGTGGCCCTACTGCATCATTCTGAAAACAAATTGAGAGGCACTAAGTTTCAGAATTCCTAGTAAATGGTGGGGGGGGTGTATGTCTGTGTGTGTGTGTGTCTGTGTGTGTGTGTCTGTGTCTGTGTTTGAGACCTGGATAGTGGTCACAGGCCATTCTGCTCTTTGAGTTCAATTAAATAAATAATAAACCAATTCCAACTCAACCCAACCCAGCAGCCTCTGGTTTGAACAGGAGCGTTCCAACACCACATTTTGCAACATCCTGCCCCCCTGCTTGGCTCTTCTCCCAAAAGACACAGAATGAGGCTAACCAGAATTTTAGACTGCTGAAAAGGTAGCGGAATACAAAGAGAAAATGAGGCAGTTTTATACACTTTGTTTTGCTTTTGTTATCTTTGTGTTGTTTTCAAGTTGCTCCTCACAGAAAAAATGAGAACTACAATGAAGAGAAAAAACGAGATTTTCATATAACTTCATTGAAATCTGTGAGAAAAATCTCACAGCAGCAAATTAAATCATAACATAGTACCTGACAACCTGGGTGTGCAGCCTAAGAGTGGTCTTTATGTGTAGAAGTAAATTGCTGTTCTTGACAGTTCTTCTGTAAAGACTGGCCTCTGGTTTCAGGAAGACAAGCAGCTGTTGTTCCACTTCCAAGTCTCGATGTGGCTCCTGACCAGAAGCAGTGGTAATCTTGAGGAACCCGGATGGGCTCCTAGAACTGGTCAGTAAACTCTTTTGCCCCAAAGACAGGCTTTGCCTTAGGCTTCAGCTTTGTAGTGGCAGCTGTGCTGATTCAATACTGCTACACACTTTGTTCCCTGAACCTGTCGGTCACCCCTTTCATTCCTTGCTTCTCCTCAACAACTTTCTCGTGAACAGTCTTCCAGCCCTGCCTTTACGAGGAGCTGCTGCAGTCTCTGTTCATGTCTTCAACCCAATGAGTCCCCTTCTGTTCCTTCTGTCTCCCTGCCCTTTACCATTTCTTTCCCAGTATGAAATAGCATTTGCTCTACTGTTCATGGGATCATAACATAAATGAGTTAGGAAGGGGGACCTCAGAAAGTCTGTAGTCCAACCTTCTGCTTAAGGTGGGCTCAACTGAGCTCAGACCCAACGGCTCAGGGCTTTATCCAGTCGGGTCTTGAAACCCGACTGCACAACCTCCCTGGGCATATTCCACTGCTTGGCTGTCCTCAGGGTGACATCCCTCACATTCTCTTCTCCATCTCTTCTCCAAGCTAAACACTGTTTTCTAGCAGCATCCTGATCCTTCTCTCTTGTCCACAACAACTTCCTTCCTGGTAGGAATCCAACATTCTCCTATTAGAATAGGGATCCTGTATGCTTCTCCTTTTCCTCTTCCACCTTACACTCACAAATTCAATGTCAAGATTTTAAAATCAGTAGTGAGGCCACAGGCAAAACTGAAATAGCAATGACAGTTACATCAAAAACTATCGATACCTCTCCCTGATTCGTTAGTGTGTATCTGTGATTTCAAAACTTATGCTGATGCTTGTACTACTCTGAAACAGCTGGTGTTTGAAGGATCTCATGCAGACTTCCATGTGCCATAATGAAATAATCAAATATTTCTCTCTAAAATAGCTACTCAAGGAAGCCTAAAGTATTTAACTATAAAGTCCTTTTTAAAAAACGAATTTTTTAGACATCGCTTCTTTGAGGCTCCATTATATCACTTCTGATTTGTATTACATTGAATTAAATGTCACGGTAATTCATCTTTGGCATAACATTAGCCTGGGGTTTACTGCATTCAGTAATGTCCAGAAATTGTGGTCATCTCTTGAAGAAAATGATGATGGGGAGTAGATGCATGCTGTTTTACAGAGTTGCTCTGTGACAGTTAAGATGTTACAGAATTTATATTAGTGAATTTCAACCAAGGGTCTGAGCCTGTACTTGGAGTCATCCTGAGCTTGTTTTTAATGGCAAACAGGCTAAAATAAAAAATTTAGAGACAGGACTGAAGCACACCCAAAATTTCAAAAGCAGGTCTAATACCAGACCAAAGCTCTCCATTAGTCTAAAAATGTTGAGCTTCCCTTTCTTGGAAACAAGTTTGAACTCAGCTTCACATGACAACAGATCAGTCAGCTCTCTCCTTTTGCTCTTTGCCAAGAAATCGTCTGGCAAAGTGTCATGTTTTAGCCAAGATGGGCCCCTGATGTTAGGACTCATTTGTTAGGCTGTTGGGAAAGTTTCCAGTAACATTTCTGCCAAATGACAGTTAATGATTGTGTCCCATTTCATTGCCTGGCTTTAAAAATGGGTTTAAGCCCCACTATTGTGCTTTCATAGACTGATCAACTTTAAAGCTGTTACCAAAAAAAACTTTCAGAGTGAGAGCTATAGTTTTTTTCAGAAAGTACCCTGTGCCCAGTAGTGCAATGAGAAAACTTCACTGATTTTCACAGTTTTGCCAAAAATATGATCAGATTTCACACTTGCTGTTTGCAATGCATGGAAGCAGTGCCATGACAGTGTTTCCTGTAGCGCACCCCTTCAGCTGGCCAGTATCCGTGCTGTTCTGAGCTGGCAGCCTTGCACGAGAAGGTAACGGTCGCATCAGAAGTGGCGGTGAAAGCATACATGCACTAGAAGCTGAGCAACACGAGGATATTGTCACTTCCACATAAACCTTACACTGAAAAATGTACGTTTGGGGTTTTTTTTTAGCTTTCACTAAGAAACCATCAGTTTTTCTGTACATCATTTAATTAGAGAGAGAGAGCATTAAGCCTCCACTTCTTCTCCAGGAACTGGAATTGATGCTTTTTGTTAGAGATAACATGAATTCTGCCACTCACGTGTGATGCTGAGAATCCTCATGCTTGTACATCTTAATACTTCTGGCTTTTCTGACAGAATTTCTAATGAAACTGATAGTCTCTGAGGCTGTGAGAGTAGCAAGAGTATCTTCATGCTACTTTTCCTGAGCCAGCTGAATTCAGTGCACTATAGAAAGGCCTCACAGAAAAGAAGAGACCAAAAGGTTTGAATCACTAAGGTTTGAATCACTAATGACTATACAGTCAATTTCAACGAGACAAAATATCAGTATCTGCCATCATAGAAACTAGCAATGTTGCTCCACAAAGGCCCACCATAATTAATAGATGAGAGCAAATTTGCAAAGAATTACAAAGAAAAAAATTATATTCTGAGGTTTCTCAGTGACTATTCAAAGATCTGAGGCTTTGTGTACAAGATAGTAACTGAAATAAGAGGAAACAACTTCTCAAGGTTGTACAAAGGTAAACACTGAGTATATTATGGGCAAAAGGACTGCAGAGAGAATGTAATAAAGACCTTTGATCAAAGATGATGCATTTTTATTGGTAAAAGCTGAAAAATACTTCTTATAACTATAATTGGTGTTGGGTTTTTTCCCAATCAGATTTTATAGAAACAGAAAAAAAAAAAAAAAAAAAAAAAAAGCACCCTATTTTAATGACATGAGGAAGGAGAGGGACTAATGGTGAAAATATTGCTGAATTCTTTGTAGGACTCCTTAGGAGGAATTCAAGGGGTTTGTACAAGGTCATGTAGCAGGAAGAAGCAAAGAAGGACCAGAGCTTATAAATCCTATCTTCTAATCTTTTGTCTGGTCCTGGTTCCCACTAAAACAACACAGATTAGGGAAGATAAACGAGTTATTCACATTATCTTTGACTTCACACAGCTTTGAAGACTTTCGTTAAAGATATTTTTATATTCTCATAAATTTTGTGGTGACCTTAGGCAATAAAATTGATTCAAGAGATTAATTTCCTTTCTAGTATGCAGCACTAAGTCCAAATGCAATTTTAACATATTTTTAGTACTTGATATCATCATAGCCATGGTAGCTGGTTGCTATTTACATGTATTGAAGGAAATTGTATCAACAGATCACATGGGAACACATAGTATAATGGCAACTCCTATCATCAGAAAATGAGGCTCAAGCCATCTGTAGTCACTTTGTTTGCCATCTAACCCTTACTACTCATGCTCTGTTAACTACCAGGAAAGTAACAGTGCTCAACAGAGCAGGCCCTATTGAGAATCCTATTTAAAAAATCAAGCCACACGCTCACAGCTCTGCGGGGCTTCACACAATACCTATCACCGTGCCAAGAGTGAAGAAACAAAGCAATGTGGAAAAAAAGAGTGGTCACCAGATTCTGCCTCCCAGTAGAAATGAAGTTCTTGTGAAGCACAGAAATGTTCTGACCATAAAGTGGATGCTGTCGTCACTGTCTGCAAATGTGAAAGATAAAAATAATTGCAACTGTTCTTGCCATCCCTCAAAATGCCTTTAAGAACCTTTTTTTCCTTTCAATTTTTAGATTATTGAAAGTTTCCCCTTAGCTGAAGGCGAAGAGGAATAAGCAAGGATAATTTCTTTTTTTTTTTTTTTTAATTAATTTGGCGTGTACTGTCTCTCATATTTTTCTATAAACAGGGAATTGTTTTTCTGAGCCAATTCACTGCTGGGTAATAGCCCATGGTTTACCTACAAAGGCAAAATAGACAGCTATTAGCAATAAGTGGCTCATATATTATAAAACAGTCCCATTAAAAAGAAGCAGCTCTATCGACTCATGCAACAGGATGATGAAACAATATTTTCAGTGAACTGTCTGAATTTTGCAATGTGGAGCAAGCCTTGCACAGCCCACCCATACTGCCAGCTCAGTCTGGCACTTCATTCGTCTTTGTACTGGGACCTCTCACAGCTGCCATTTCCCAGTACAGAGCAGCCAGGGAGGCGAGTATTCTTCCCTTTCCTCCTCTGACCACTGAGATGATGCGTGGCTGCAGGTCTCTCAAAACCAAACAGAACAGCCATGAGTTGTCTAGAAAGAACTCTAGAGTTTCAGTCGTGAAACTCCAAAACAGCCTGTCTTTTCACACACTCCCTGCAGCTAGAGATGAGGCAGGCTGTAGGTGCCTGTAGAGTCCATATCCATGCAAGCCGGGAGGAGATGCTCTTTGCCACATAATTCCCTCTGTAGGAGAGCAGCAGTCCTACAGTCATTGCCTACAGTCTAGCATGGAAAACACTGCACAGTGTGTCCTGTGGTTCTTTCAGAACTATTTCCAAGTAAGTGCTATCCTGAGCACTCCCAAAAATGTTTGAAGAATCTAAACATGATGATCTTCCTCAGGTAGAAACCTGTAGTATAAGGGACTGAAGGCTTTAGGATTCCACAAAAAAAGGCATCATTATCAAACCATAAAAATTCTTGCAGAAGGTTTTGAATGGAAGCAGTGTTGCTGAGGCTGCCTCAGGATTTCCAGGTCATTCAACTAGGAACAAGAAGGGCAGACTTCAAATAGTTTCTTAAGGAAAACAGTCATTAGCACCCATTTTTCGGTGCTATCATTACATTTCTGTGCAACCATTTTTCAGACCCATGCATGTTCTACTCTTTCTAGTTGGTGCTGGGAGTGCTAAATACAGAGAATTTAATGCTGCCTATCCCTATGGCACATAGGAAATCCAAAAATCGACATTATGTGAATAATCTTATCAGCCCCTGTTAAAATGCATTGTTAGATCTTCATGCGCTAAGGTACTTATCTCAGCACATCTCACTGAGGTACTGCTTTTCAGCACGTGTCATGATTTCCAAGGCATGTGTGAGTAAACAGTAAAAAAACCTTTAATAGGGGGAGGGGAAGGGTAGGTCATGTAATTAGATGAAAATAGGTCGCATGACTGGGATTTTCCTTGTGATGAAATACTTGTTGTTGCCAACTGATTCAAATTCAGGAGGGAGAGAGGAGGAAGGGATGTAACTGTATTGTCCTTTCTTCAGGCTATTTCTTGTTTCTCATTGTCTCTCGACCTCAAATATCTCATTCTACAAATAAGTCACAGACTCCTGCTGCTGCTGCTTCTGTTACTGTGAGAAGCATTGCTTTTTTAAAGTAAATTACTGATAGACTAGGACTGCATATTGGCCCTAAGAGAAATCATTTGCTTCCTTTAGAGTTTTCCTCCTTAGGAAGAAGAATTTTATTTAGGTGTACTGTAATTTTCCAGTGTAACTACATTTGGATTTCAAAATCGTCTTCAAACCAAAAAATGGCCCATGCATGATATCTGTACTTGGCCCAACTTGCACTACTTTAATGTGCATTGTAGAGCAGCCCTCACTCACATTATGCAAATTTGTTGGAACAGATCCAGTCTTGTATCTTTTTAAGGCAACACCCCAATATTTACAAGAAAGCCTTCAAACACTAATTAAATTAGTGCTAATCCATCACTTCAAGTGAATAGTTTCATAAGCAGAACCTGATGTGGAGAAGGCATTTTAACGAAGACCTGACTCCAAGCACTGAGTAAGGAAGGCATACAGAATACTGAATAGCTTCCCAGTGACTGTATGAACAGGAATCCTTGGAGACAACAGGATATGTTAATGTAATTAAAGACAACATCGTAATACATAGGTACTAAAAGCCCAAATCACAAAGTACAGGCAGCCTTACTTCTGGGATTTGAAGCACTGACTTTACGATCTTAATAAACAGTGCTCATCAGAAAAGTAGCAACAGAGCTGCATTGCCCTCTGAATATTAGGCTATTTTCTTCCATAACAAAATCACAGCAAAACAGGGAAAAGCCTTTTGATAGACTTAGCTAGAGCATAGTCAGATTTTTATATTCTCACAACTCTTGCACAGAAATTCTTGTACAGATTTGTTATTGATCTTCTAATCTTGGAGGTATGCATTATATTACTATTATAATTAGCGTTTAAAGCACATGAGGTACCCTTCTACTTGGTTGTACACGGGTCCTGATATCATGAAGCTTCTGTATATGCTTCATTTCTACTATATGTCTGTATTTCCATAAACCAGAGCCACTGAGTAGACAGACAGACTTGCTCCCCTTTCTTCCACCTCCCAGGTACATTGTACTTACCTACAGGGAATACCAGCGTAAGAGCAGCCCCGCTCTCCAGGCGCTGCTCTTCTGACCCGTGCTTTGACAGGACATGGCTGGGGCATAAGTGTGCTTAATTTCCTTCCCACTATTGCAGTGTAGCCTGACAGAGGAATTTAATTTCCAGTAGATTTGACACCTATGTAGACTAGTAAAATGCTTTGAGACATTCTTCACTTGAAAAAAATTGAAAAAAAAAATGCTAAAAAAGAGAAAAAGATCTTACTGTTGTGATTTGACACCAACATGACTTCATTTCAAGCTACCTATCTCATATTTTTTCAATAAAAGACATACTGAAAGAATTCCATAACTGGCTGTTATGACTTTCCTGTTACTTCCATATCTTAATATCCTGGTGTAAATTTCATGTCTTTGATTCTTACAGTACTGTGGTTCAGAAACTGGAAAGCAGCATGACGCTGCCTAATTCCTTTTCATGACACTGACATACTGATATTACTGGTTTTTCCCTTCCAGGTGGGTTAGAAAGAGAGGCTGGAAATATGTTTTAATAGCAGTTTTTCATTCCCAGAAATTAATCTTTTCCATGCTGGCTGGGTAATTTAATTTGTTGTTGACCTAGTTCCAGTTATGAAAGATTAGACTATTCATTATCACAGAAGTTTCATCATTTGGCCCTTAAAATAATCAGACTTTTTGAAAATATATGCTATAGATTATTAATAAATGTTACAATATTTTGCTCACTGAGTTCTTTGTTTCATATGAAAATATTTTGTTTGTACACAGCGTTGATGATGATTCTTTTCTAATTGTAAAGTGTAATTACCACCAGGAAGGGTGACACTAAAATTTAGCCATGAACTAGTATTTGATCAGCATGGCACATGATGTTGTTGTCAGATACCATAGCTTCACTGCATTAATGTTTCCCTCCAGCAATATCGAGGCAGAAGCATCCACTGTAATTAGAGGTTTGAAACCTGTGTTGTGTAATTGGTTCTGCTACACTGCGCAGAATGAGTGTCCCTTTTAAAAAGTGGAAGAAGACAGAAAAACAGGTTATCTGAGTGATTCTTGCTAGCTCCCTGCCTGTCCTGCCACCCCCTCTAGGTGACAGATTCTTGCTTGCTTGGTCTCACTTTGGCAGTCCTGGGAGGAACAATCAATTCTCTCAAACCTTCTTGGCAATCTGTCCGACTCCTAAGAGGTTTCGGGGAGGAGCTGGATCCAGATGACCTTGGACAAGAGGTTGCAGCTGTAAGGGTGATGGCTATGACTTTTTTGGTTCTACGTATTATGGGAATTTGCCCCAGTTCCATCAATGCACAACAAATTTCCTAACAGCTGAGCCAGCATAAACCTCTGGTGTAGGTAAGGAAAACTGAATTGTTACCAGTTATAAATTCCAGTGCACTTAAGGCAAGTTCAGCTTTTTCTACCTACATTTGAGATTTGGATGCAGGTCCAAGGTATTGTTGCTTGGCCAGAAGTTTGGTGGAATCTTGGACAAATTCCCAAAGTGCTTCTGGGAGGTTTCTAGGGTGGCCAGATCCGCAGAGCAGCATTGCTGGAGCTGCTCAGTGATTAATGATGAAGTCTGTAATAACATGTTCACTATAAATATTTCTGCTGTCTTCCTTTCTAAGCATGTATTTAGAAACAATCCATTGAGACCTTTGTGCCATCCATACCCACCAGAGTCCTTTGTCCTTCTGTTTGGCTGCCGTAGGGAACTATGTGAGTGTGGGAGAAAACCAGCTTTATTTAATAGTGAAGCTAGCTCAGCCTGGGAAAAAAGCAAAACATCTCGGAGGAATTTGAGGGAATAAAACTGAAAACACTACAGCTATAGCTTTTGGATTTAAATGAGAGAGAAACTCCTCATGGGTTTTATTGGTAAGAATCGTTTAGGGACATCTTTTTTGCAGTCCAGAGTCCTTATCTGCTGCTAAGTGAGTACACAGTACATTAGTTGAGATTTCAGACATTTTATGCAATTAATTGCTTTTAGGAGACTGATATTCAGAGCTGAAGGCCTCCTGTGTGTGTTGTATTTCCAACTATTCTTGTTTTAACCCACGTCCAACAGTATTTTTGTAGTCTCAACTAATGGGTGTGTATTCTTACTAGAATCTGAATTTTTTAATATAAAAATTTCTGTGGTTATGGAGAAACAAACATTTTAAGAAGCTTGAAGACTCAGAAACTACAAGTTAAATATAAAAAGCCTCATCTCCACTAGATTTGCTTGATTGCTTTTACCACTTATTCATTGTATTTGAATATTTCAGGGTCAGTATTTATTGTCCATTACAGTGTACACAGATATTACTTGTTTATGTCTATAACATAGTGTTAAATCAATCAGCCAGCAAAACAGATATTGCAAAGATTAAGAGGTTATTGAGATGTCTTGCATCAAACCCTAACCCCAAAGTCCTTGGGAGACCCTCCAAGTGTTATCCAAGGAAGATAAATGCCATGCACACAGGAGGACTTTTTAGTTATTTGCAAGCAAAAATTTGTGCTTCCAATTTTTGAAAGATACTTGTGCAGAATCAAAATAAATTCTCGGCAATATGTTGCCATGGCAAACTGAGGATGTCCTCAGTAAAATGTAGGTAACCCCTGTCCATCAAACAAATGCAGGTAACTGTGTGAGGTCATGTAGTCTACGTTCTGTCTGCAAATGTGGCACTTCCAGGTGCACCCACCCATGCAAAGAGGAGGTAAATTAGAAGACGACACAAGCGGAGGATGGAGACAGCGGGGGTGAGCTCTGGGGCCACCTCAATGGCTTCCAGGAACTGGAGGAAGACAGGGGAAAAAGCTAGAGATGATCTTGTTTATGCGAGAGGCCAGATATAACAGTTCCTTCTTGTTGTGTTTAGTCTGGTTGTGTGTACATCTTCAGTCTTATTTTTGGCAAAAATAATTATCTTTACTTTCATTCCTTCCCTCTTCTCTGCTGTCCCTTCAAGAGAGAGAAAATGGGGCATGTGTGTGGGCTGATGATTTCAGAGTAGAGAGTACTGAGAACTCCTGCAAAAAGAAAGTTAACTCTAGTCTCCGAGAAGGCTGATAAGCAGACACCTCAAAACCAAATAAGCATCCAGATTTTTATTTCAAAGCAAATGTTGACCTATGTGTAGCAAATACTTTCCAGACCGCTGCTTCAAACCCAGAACCTTTTACAGACTTTGCCCTGCTTTGGATTTTTCCTATTCCCTCCCTACTTACACCAAAAGAAGTAACAACAGCTCTGCAGTCCTGCCGCTAAAGACAGAAAGCTGTCCCAAATAGGACACCAATGTCAGCAGCCCAGCCAAAGGGCAAACGGCCCAAAGGCTGTGGTGGCACGGGCGAGCGGTGCCACCTGCTGCCTTGGGGGAGCCGGGCTCTGGCCTGGGGCACCAGGGACCCCGTCCCTGGGGTCATTGCCCAGGGGGGCTGTGCGGGCAAGAAGAGGCATCGCGTCTTTGGTGACGTGGGGACTGATGGCCGCTGCTGAAACAAGACTGCTTGAAGAAACAATACTCTTTGTTTCTGTCTGTGCGTGTGTCAAACCAGTCACATAAAAACACAGGAAAAGGATTGAAGTGTTAATGAGAGGAAAATGAGTCCACCTTGCGTGGCTGTAATGGCTGATAACAGCACAAGCCTGTTCCTCAGATCTGAGCAATGCTTAGTGGTTTCCCCGCTCCGGCTGATTTAAGGGCACAACCATGTGATCACCAATTTATCTCATTAATGCTTGAGAGTAAATTTCAGGTTATCTGTAATGTTCTCTGAACCAGACATGCAGGTTTA
The DNA here is from genome assembly GCF_018691265.1 of Tyto alba. Classification (NCBI taxonomy): domain Eukaryota; kingdom Metazoa; phylum Chordata; class Aves; order Strigiformes; family Tytonidae; genus Tyto; species Tyto alba. Next base: position 25,707,696 of record NW_024881323.1, on the reverse strand, counting down.
GCATCTGATTTTAAGTGGTAATTCTGATGAGCAGCTGTGGCTTGTTTTCAGGTGACTGACATTAAATCCTAATTACATTAAATCCTAATTAGGTTTTTTTAAGCTAAAATGTCCTAGTTTCAGTTTCAGCTTTACCTGCTGGATCTTGTTATTTATTCCTATAAAGAAGATTGTTCATTTTTCATAAAAAGTCAATTTCCATTGTGTTGTATAAAAAAATTCAATGGCAAGAAGGACAACCAGAGCTCCTAATATTTACCACAGGTATGGAACTCTTGTAAGGTATAAGAGAGTGATCATTAGAAATAACCTTTTTCTGCGGGGGCAGGTATTGCTGTTAGGTATATACATGAAATGTAAGGTCACCCTGTCTCCAGGCCCACCAAAGAGCCTTTGGTGGTGCTACATCTGCACTGAGTTGTGTCGGTTTTTAACAAGGCCCTGGTGTGCTGCCATTAACTTGGTTTTATGCCTCTTTTGTGTTTCCATAGCTGCAGGCCAGACGGTTTCAGCATCATATGCTTCCTCTGATATGGAATCTGACCACCGTGCTCCCAATTACTTGTACAGCACCTTGTACCTTTCATTCCACATGCCTTATTTCTTGTTATATATCACAGTGCATTCAACATTAGTTATTTCAGCTAAAACCAAACCTACAAACTTTTGCATGTTTTAGGCAGCATGAAGAGGTGGTGACTGAGCACAGATGTCAATGGGGCTGTTACTCTCCTTGGAAGCCTCAATTACTACTGGATTTGTAGGACAAGATAGAGCAACTGCTTTGAAAAATTCCATTCAAATGCTTAGTGCATGATCAAATGATGAACTGGCCTGGGAGGTGGAGAGACAGTACAGTGGTTTCTACTGTTTCTCTAGCCTTTGGGTGCTTCCTCTCCTTATGAGAACTTTTGTAAAACCAGGTGAACAAACCTCCTGTTGGTGAGCCTATGACAAGCCTGATGTGGTGGGCAGAGAAATAGTGCTGCTCAGTAATGCTAAATGCAAAGCTCCAGTTCTCCGTTCTCTTCCTTATGTGGGTAAACTAACTTCCTCTACAGTTTTCACTCATCCTTGGCTGATGGGATAACAACTTCTCACCCTGCTCTGATGGACTTTATGGCTGCTGTCGTGCCCACTCCTAAATGTGTATGTGGATTTGAGAACTATAGAAATGAGTTCTCAATGAGGCAGGGCAGTGTGAGGACAGGAGCTATGAGGGAACTACGTCTCTGCTGTACCCAGAAGGGGGTAGGACAGCCAAAGGTTGTTAGTGGCATACACCTAGGAGATAGGGATTTTTTTGGTGGCACAGGAATCTTGAAAAAGAATGAATATATGAACAGAAGTTAGTATGTGGTTGTGGCTGAACGATGTAATGAAATGCAGTTGCATGAGCACAGCTGAAATGATAACAAACCAGAGAACAACAGTAGCAGGCAACAGTGATGCTGATGTCCACAGCTTGCTGTACCAGTTGTACCCAGACAAGAGGTTACAACCAAGACAAGGGGTCCTGTATGCTACAGAGGCAGGTGAAGCAAACTCATAGCAAATCACCAGTAGAGCTGGAGGACACACTTATGCTAACCAAAAGATAGCTGAGTGTTGTAATAAAAGGGGTTTTTTTTGCCTCCCACTGTGGACAAAAGCATAGGCATATACGTGTACTTGTATGAAGGAGCTGGGGCAACACTTGATGGCCTCTGTGGCTTAAGCTCATTGCATACAAAAATGTCCCTTCTACTCCTCATTCCAGGAGGAAATAAACTGGCAGGCAGAGAAATGCCATCAGGATGAACACAAATGTCTCAAGCTGCATGGTCCATGAGAATTATTTTAATGTCTATTTTAGTTTTTTAAAAATTTTACTTTAAAAATTTAAGAATTTTAAACATTTTTTTTGTTAAGTTTGCAAAGGGGATGTTATTGGAGGAGGACCCCAAATCTTGACACTTAAATGAATTGTACAATGTCCTTTGCAGGCTTACAGTGGCCATGTTTTAGAGTTTATACATCGTGTAGAAAATTGAGCAGTCTGAATTTTTAAAAAGGTTAGTGATTCATCCATTTGCTTATTCCATAAAATAACAGGTGAACTGTTCTATATGCCAGCCTTCTTTCTGGCAGTTGTTTTGCATTAATGATGGCAAAAGCCCTCTACCACACACCGTTCTATGTTTTAGAAAATATTTGTTACCTGCAGAAGGAAGTTACACAAGCCTGCTGCTTTTGTTTTCCCAGTTCTTTGGAAACAGTCTAGTTTCAATTTGTCTCTAACACCATTACGATTGCATTTGTTCTTTTTTACTTTTCTGGAAACTTCTGAAAAGGAGAACTTAGCTTTGTGAAGCAGAATTGATGTGAACTGTTACAGGACAAGTACAAAGATCCTTTGCCTGTTTATTCGCTTTAAATTATTTGGGTTTGAATTTAGCTATTCAATCAACAGCTGGTAGTGATCTTTGAGCATAGAAAAACAACACAACTCACCAGAGGGAGCTCAGACACAGTTTCTGAGCCTAGCAAGGCGCTACTATACTTCACCCTGTTGCTTGCTCTCATTTGTCAGTAAAACTCTCCTGTTGATTAACTTACAGTTTCTGTGTGGGCAACTACATGGCCTGCATTATGAAAAGCACACTGAGCTTTCAATTGCAGATAATTTGCAAATCACTATTAAACTGGGGCAGGGAGGTCTCAAACTTTGATTTGTTTCTCAGCATTGGTAGATATTACCAGAATACTTTTTTCCAGATCATAAAAATGGGTCAGAAGAGGTTTGTTTCCCCTCCTGCCTGCCTGTTCCCTCCTAGTGCATTGCTTCCCCTTTATTAGATCCTCAGATCCATGTCTTGACATCCTTCTGCTGCACATCCTATTCCTACCAACTGGTGTATCTACCTCAGATACTCTATTTTCCTGTCTGAAAAATCACTCAGATACAAAACTTTTCACCTCTGCCCAGCTACTGCATGTCCCCAACCTAATCCACTTGCCTACCTAAAGCACATTAGGTTTCATCAGTACCCTGTGCTTTAACTTATTCTTTTCTTTTGTCTTTCCTTGATCCACCATCCTGAGCTGCAAGTGCAGGCTCAGGCACCACCTGAGTTGCTACTGGAGGCATTTTGAGGGGAGCAGTTCAATGCACTACGTACAGCAGTGAAGTTCTGTTGACTAGCTGTAACTGCTGTTGTGGAAGTGTTTATCTAATGTTCAGGAAGTGGTTAATGACTAAAGATGTCTATAAATGTGCTTCCCTTGTGGCCAGGTAGTTATCTGCCATCAGGCCATCCTCCCCGCATCACACAGTTGCTGTTCATGTGGAGGTATTTGTTCTTGTTCAGACAAGAATTAGCACACACCAGACTTGGAATCCGCTACTGTTGCCACGTAAGCTGATTTTTCCTTTAAAAAACACTTTGAAAAAAGTTTGTATGCCATACCTTGGGAGCCTTTTTGCTGGAGAACACTAATATACTAGTATGAGTCAGAAAAATCATCCGAACCACTTAGGACAGTCTTAAGCGCTCTGCTAAAGAGAAGGTGCTGCAGGAGGTGGTCAGAGAAGATCAGATTGGGGCCTTTTACCCTAATGACCTTGCACATGTTCATCAACAGAGTGAAAATGGTTAGTATGGTCAATTCATTATTTGGTATGAGTCAAGCAAGCTTTGGTAGGTGACAAGTAAGATGGTGTTACTAAAGTAAAGCCTTAAATAACTGATTCTCAGTCCAGGTTAGACACCTTGATGCTATCCCCAAAATTCAGAAAAGTGGGAGCTAATTGTCTCTGTGTTGGTAAGTGAGGCTTTGTCCTGACACAAACCAATGCAGGGCTCTACACAGGTCTTGCAAAGAGTCACCTGGAGTGTTGGAGGTATGTCAAGAACATGGCAAAATGTGCTGCACTGCAGATATTCCCCACATTGTAGGACCATTTGGTTCTTTAGTATTTCTCAAAGTACAGTTACTGGCCCTGCACACTGCTGAGCAGGCCAGCTCTATAAAACGAAGGGAATTTGCTGTCTCTGCATTACATTCTGTGTTTTTGTTCTTTCCATCCTCACAGTAAATGATACATGTGCTGACTGCTTAGCTCTAAACTCCATTCTGAGGCAAGACAGTGGCCTGAAAGTTAAACTTCTGCTTTCTACAAAAGGAACAAAAGTTGATCATTCTTGTGGCAATTCTCAGAAAACCTCCATGATGAGATGTATCTGTGAGCAGCAGATTTTGGCAAATGTGATCCATTCCAAGATTACATACACTAGAGATCTGTTAGAATCTTTCCTATGAGGAAGATGGAAGACATTTTGCCTTTGTCCGTAATACAGACAGATGTAAATTCAATTGCAGCTACCCTGTGAGAAGTTCAATTAGGGGCTATTGAATAGTAGCTACATGGGAGACATAAAAGAAGCAGCTTCGAAGTATTGCTTCTCATCCTTATTTCAGCACAGAAATACCTCTGCAGGGTATGGTGGCTGAGAGCACAGGACATTTGACATTCTGCTCTCACCTCCAAAACTCTGCGGCAGCTCTCCTGCACAGAATATCCACACAGAGCAAGAGCAGCGGCAAAAAACTAAATGGTATGATCTCTTCTCCCACTTTCTTTCACAGGAGCAAGAGGGAGAGAAGCTCCACTGCTGCACCATTTCTTCTGCCCTTATCAGGAATTCACTTCCCTTTAGTCTCCGACAGCTCACACAGATGCAGCATTGGTGAGAGAGGGTGGCTTCAAGGGGAGTTATGATGGTGTGAAGGTGTTAAAACTGATATAGGCTTAGAAGGAATAGCTATGTGCTCTGCTTGCAGAGCAAGAGAGAGAGAGGAGAGAGTTAGTTTTGCACTGAGCTGCTGTAGCTTCTGGGTTGAAGACTGGAGTTTTGTGATGGACCATCCCTCCTAACCCTTAATGTAAAGGAAACAGGTGCAGTGGTTAGATGTCTCGCAAAGGAGCTGTTCAAATTAGTACTGGGAAAAAGAAGTCTTTGGAGGTCAAAAGATGGAATATATTATCAATTCAAAGACAGCTACAAGGCTACTGAGAACAATAATGCCTGTGTAGTTCAGTTGTGATCTATAAATGTGACCAAAATGAGCGGTCATCGTTTTGCCAATGTGTAAAACTGGACAACCTGAGAGTCCTTCTTTATGTGTGAACAGACAGTATACAACCTGAAAAAAGAAAAGTACTTGTGGATACTCTGCATGAACACTGACAGAGCATTCAAATGCACTGAACAGAGGCACCTGGGTGTGGGGTCAGGCCTTGACTGGCCCCCAAGAATTTCTGTAGGCACCTAACATCAGTAGAATACAGGGAATAGCACTAAGGAACTGTATGGTTTTGCCTGCAAGTAGTTTTAGCTAATTAGAGCATACAGATATTTTCCCTTTATAATGACCTTGCTTAAATACGATACTAGGAATATTTTAAAAACTATTAGATTCTGTTGTTATATTCACAATGTCATTGTGGGAAAGTTGGCTAGACAATTTGGCAATCCAGTCTAATACTGAAGGCTGCAGACAGTAAAGAACGGGAGATCTACCCTAGCCATCCACTTACTCTTGCTGTGTCGTATGACTTTGTCAGAGTTAACATTCTGGTGCTTTGTCCCACCTACTAACACGCTCAGTTTCAGATGTCTTCTCCACTGACACTCATCAAATCACTGGTCTCACTCTCCTATCAACACCTCCTGTGCTGTGAGGAATGGGCTGTGCTGGTCACTCTGTCAGTCATGTTTTCTCAGGCGCCCACCTCTTTTTGTATGCCAAGTCTTTCACCCTCCATCCCTAGAAGCTTCATCCTCACATTTTTGCAAAGCTTTATTATGCCCCTGTAGTTATTTTTAGCTTAATAATATATACCTTGAACTTTGGATTCTTCCTGGAAGGGGCCTCCATTCCTACTCCTGGATAATTCATTATTTCCTCGATGATTTTCTTGGAACTGTCCGCAGTTTTACCATCTATTCATTGTAGTGAAGTGGCTGAACTGCAATGCAATGTTTAAAATGAGACTTTCAAATGGAGAGAGATTTTTATTTCCTTCTATGCAATCTGATGCTTCTACACTGCTAATAATCTCCTACATTTGCCATCCACTGGGCAAAACATTTACCCACATTTCTTTTAGCATACCTGTATTCCAGGTTTTAATTCTCCAGTATAGATTAGTTTGCATTTTTCTGAATACCCTCACTTTTAATTTCTTAGCTGCCTTTAAATTATTTCTCTGCAACTATGGGAGAGTTTCATATCTTCAGTTGTTATCATCAAAATGACTACTGAGCTGTGAGGTAGGGCAGAGCCCTGCAGTACCCAACAAGAACTCTCTGGTGTCTAATTCTTTATGTCTTAATTTACTGTGCAACCACTTTTATCATAGAGGTTTCTAATGCAACATTGGTTATTATTTAGCGTCATCAGACAAATGTGCTCTTCCCCTACAGTTTCTTGTTTGGTCTTCATCTACTGAAAAAATCTGTATGTTTATCAGTCTTTTCAAACCTGTACGTGTTTCAAGTTCAGTGTGACAAGTGACCAATGCAGTAAATATCAAATGAAGAGCCTGAACTCCAGCGGCAATCAAAAGCTTTGACCTCTTTTGTATTTCCAGGGGCCAATGGTGCCTTATTTTATTCTTTTAAGAGATTGTTTTGAGTTGTGTATGAATGGGAATGTGTAGACAGCTTATTAAAAAATAAAAGGGTGGGATCTGCAGGTGTCATAGGCTACCATCTGTTGTTTTGTAATTTCCCAATTTCGAAATAAGCAAATAGGTGGAAATAACTTTGCTCATTTATTATTTTTACTTGGCTGAATATGTATTTGTTTGAATATCTATATGTATACAATATTACACATGTATGTATTTGGATCACAACCCCACGCAACGCTACAGGCTTGGGGCAGAGTGGCTGGAGAGCTGCCCAGCGGGAAAGGACCTGGGGGTGTCGGTCGGCAGCCGGCTGAATGTGAGCCAGAGGTGTGCCCAGGTGGCCAAGGCGGCCAAGAGCATCCTGGCTTGTATCAGCAATAGTGTGGCCAGCAGGACTGGGGCAGTGACCGTCCCCCGGTACGCAGCCCCGGTGAGGCCGCAACTCAAAAATCGTGTTCAGTTTTGGGCCCCTCACTACCAGAAGGACATTGAGGTGCTGGAGCGTGTCCAGAGAAGGGCAATGGAGCTGGTGAAGGGTCTGGAGAACAAGTCTTATGAGGAGCAGCTGAGGGAACCGGGGTTGTTTAGCCTGGAGAAAAGGAGGCTGAGGGGAGAGCTCATTGCTCTCTAGAGCTACCTGAAAGGAGGCAGTAGCGAGGTGGGGGTCAGTCTCTTTTCTCAGGTAACAAGTGACAGGACCAGAGGAAATGGCCTCAAGTCGTGCCAGGGGAGGTTTAGATTGGATATTAGGAAAAATTTATTCACTGAAAGTGTTGTCAAGCATTGGAAGAGGCTGCCCAGGGAACAGGTTGAGTCACCATCCCCTGGAGGTATTTAAAAGACATGTAGACGTGGCATTTAGGGATGTGGTTTAGTGGTGGACTTGGCAGTGTTAGGTTTGTGGTTGGACTTGATGATCTTAAGGGTCTTTTACAACCTAAATGATTCTATATTTTTTTTTTTTTTCAAAAAGGTTAGGTGATATTTTAAAAGAAACTAAAATACAATAAATAAAGCATCAGAGCTGCCACACATGGCTAGCAACTGTTGGATTCTCTGCAGTTTTTAATTTCCTCTTTTTTGTCCCAGTCTAAATGGTTTGGTTTATTACAAATTCTTAAGTTCTGTATGGGGTGGCTTTTTGGAGGATATTGCCTCTTGTCTATAAAGTAACATCCTGTATAAATGAAGGTGAAGATACATCACGGCACTAAGAACTGTGGGCTTTGTTCCAGAAACATTTGTTCTCACGGTCTTACAGTACTGAGTAACTGTAGCAGGTAGAGAGATGCCTACCTTTTTTTTATTAATCCCTTATATACTCACCCACATAATTTGTCATACCCTGCAGTGAATTATCCACACATTGTTAATAAACCTTATTTCCCAACACCTCTGCCTACCCTTATGCTCTATTCTTATGCTCTATTTTGCATGTGTTCTGTAGTAACTTTTGCAATGATGCAAGTAACTTTTGCAATGGTCTTATTTGATCCTTTGGGGTACAAGACAATTACAATGTTGTGTTTAAAAAAATTGCCTTCATACACCATTGTGCAATTGACATCATATTGCACTCTTTCTGCTACCTTATTATTATTTCAATTAAAAAGCAGTAATGGAACATCTGCGTTCCCACTCTAAAAAACAAAAAGTACCCTAAAGTTATAAATGAGTATAAAAAACTTTACCACAAATATTGGTGTCCAAGAAATATATAAATATTGATAGAAAGGATTTTGTCAGAATACCTACTGTATGAAATGAAGAGACATACAAGTGCTCTTAGAAATGCTTACACAGATTCCTCAGATCCTGCCAGAGGCTCCAGGTGGAACAGGAGAAGCTAGCAAAGGGAGACATGCCCCTTTTTATTTAAGGAATTTGTGAAGGTGTGGCATGTGTGTGTGCGTGCATATGCTTGTGTGCTTCTTTGTCCGCCCAGAAATGGCAGGGACCTCTAGTAATTGAAGTCATTTTAGACTGGGGCAGTCTGTCTAAACAAGGCCTTAAATAAAGTACTGAAATCTTTAAGTATCTGTATGCAGAGGCACATGGAAAAAATAAGCACCTTCAAATCTGAAAAACAAGATTTTAAAAGAAACAGCAGTATCTTTTTTTGTGAGCTTCTAAAGCCGATTCAGGTGGGAACCTCCTTTGCAGAACTGCACTTGGCAGCAGATCTGGCATTTCTTGTCTTCCTATTGGACAAGGGAAAACTGTAGATCATCCTACTGCTTTCCCACAGAATAATTTTTGCAATCCTGCGTTGGTGACACTAACTAGGGAGACAGGTTAACCTTTGCCTTTAGTCAGGACTGCTGTAAGCTTTCCATTTAAAATTGGATCCTTGTCATTGCCTTGATGTTTGCTCTTTCGAAACCTACCTGTCTACTTGTTAGTTTCACAGGCAGGAATGTAAACTGGCTTGGAGACTTTGATTTTTATTCTTTTTTTAACCCAGTGAGCTGGAATGAAAATAGAGATGTCTGCAAACAGAATTCTTCCACTTGCCAACCACATTTCTCTCTCCAGAAAAAATGAGTTGGAGCTACCATGATATTTTATGTAAGCAAAAAAAAAAAAAAAAAAAAAAACCAGGTTTGCCTCGTGTTTTGATGTCCCTCTAGCTGGTTTTAAGGTGTCTTTCTGCAACTCTGAAAGCCTGGTTTCTTGCTTGTGTAAGCTGCAACTTACATGAATTATCTTTCTCCAGCAGGTGTGTTTTAAAGAAATGTAACTGACGTTGAAAGTGTAGATGAAATCTTGAGAGTTGTGGATTGACAAACAGGATAAATCTGCCAAATTTGGTGTAAAATTTCAGTCACGGAGAGAAGACAGGGTTCTCAGCACTGCATACTAGCTTGTGCTTGCTAAGCCACTGCCTAACACCACAATACAGGTCTTATCAAATACATATGGCCCGAGGAAGCTTATGCAGTCCCAGTTCTTTATAAATGGTTGAGTCAGAGTCATAGGTTTATAAATTGCTGTGTTTTCTGGGAGTGACAGGGGATTAAATATGAAAAGGGGATAATACGTAAGAAGGAGAGGAGGCAAGAGAGGCAAGCTTCTGGAGCAAAGGGATGAAGAAAGCAGGCTGAGGATCCCAGCCAGACCTGCGAGCTAGGTCAGAATCCCTCTGCAATTCGCAGGCTCTTTACAGTCTCCTGTCACTGAAAAACTGCAAAGTCCGAAGAAGTAATGATTTTTGTTAACTTCACAATGGGGGAAAAAATATCTATTGCTTATTGTTGCAATGTTTTTTCAAAGCTTTTGCAAAGGAGAAGGGAAAGTGGATGACCTAAGACAGTGGTCTTGAAGAAAACAGACTCTGTGAATTGGTGGCAGAAAACTGAGCAGAACAAGAAAGTAGCTCAGAGTTCAACAGTATTACAGGCACAGCTGGAAATTATCCCAATGTGTAGGAAGGATGGGAAGGTAGTAAGAGACCAGCTTGACTTCTGAGATGTTCAGTGACCTCAAACACAAAAAAATGATTTTGCAGGGTTGCTCTGGAAATCAGATCAATGAAATGATCTGGATTAAAAAAGAGCACAAAACCCATCTTTGTCCTTCCCTCCCCCAACTCTTTGTTTTTTGTTAGACCGAGTTGTTTCACTGAGGCAGCTGATAGTGTAGGCCTACAAACAACTGCATCAGCACTACTGAAGGAGTTGATGCTGCTGCTTAGAGGTAAGGATCTCCTGCAGCCTTGGGGATGAGATGTTTAGAATGCATTCAGAAAGCACATTAATTTTCTGTACAAATCTGGAATGGAAAAAGACTGGCTAGGCAGCAGTGATTTGAAAAATCCTCTGAGGTGGAATAGATCATGAGCTGCAGGTACATCAACAATATGACACTTGCAAAAAAACCCACAAATGTTTGGGGCATGTAGAAACAGGGGCTAATTCTGGCACATCACATAACCTTCTCAATCAATTTAGCACTGACAATGCAACTGTGGGGCCAAGTAGTGGGCACTAGATTTCAAGAAAAATGTAAACCAGCTGGAGACAGATCAGAGAACAGGAAAAATGTATGTATGAAGTGGCCTGTGAGGAAAGATCACAAGATTTTAATGTAGGGAAGACTGAGGAAATGCGTATCAGTTTCCAGCTTTGCATCATCTTTTTTATACACTCTTCAGATATTGAATCTTTTACCAATGTCCTCTATAAACAGGAGAAATAGTGAGGGGCTGAAACTACAGGATGTGGAGATCTAGTTTCTTGTCTCCAGCACTATGTATAACAAAGTGCAGGAGGAGATTGCCTGGGAAACAGTGTGAAAGGGTCTATCACCAGAGGTTTTAGCACAGGTTGGACAGGCATCTCTCAGGAACGGTTTAGATATGGCAGATGCTCCCCAAGAAAAAGGGCCAGTGAGCACGCTTCATGAGGTTGCTTCATGTGTGACTTGCTGCGAGCCTCTGGAATACAGGTGAGCAGCCTGGCCATAAAAACCACAGGAAACATGACTGTACCTCACCGTGCCACGGTCGCAAACGCTCCTTACCGTCGTGGCTTTGCGGTGTCACTGCTTCTCCCCACTGCAACGGGAACTTCAAATTTTGTGTAACTCTGCTCTTGTCGCTGAGCAAAACATCAAGTATTTGCTGTAGTTGTGGGGGGGAAACACAGCATTTCATTTTAGTTCCAGGCAATTAAGGGTTTCCTTTCGATTAATAACAGATGTCACTTCATCTACACCAGCTGTGCTGAAATGATTATGGCAATAACTCATAATAACGAGCTGTGTTCATCAGGAGACAAAATGTATGCTACGAGACCAACAGTGACGCCATCCCTCTACAAACGCTGCTGCTTAAACCGTGGGCTGCAAAGCCTCTTGGCCATATCTCGGTACGCTTTCCTTCGCTCACGGTATGTCGAAAAATCCCCTGAGCGACAGCACCTCTCCCCCCGCCGCTGGAAGAACGGCAAAGGCCGGGCCGCCGTGGCTGAGGGGCCGCGGGGAGCGCGCGCCTACGGCCGCCCCGTGGGCGGGCCGCGCGCCCTGGCGCGCCCCGCCCCGCCCCGCGGGGGGGCGGGCCCGCGTGACCGCGGCCGGTACCCGCAGCAGCCAGGCAGTGCGGCGGCGGCGCTCCCCATGGCGGCTGGAGGCGGCGGGCCGGCGGCGGCCGAGCGGCCCTACGAGCTGGTGGTGTTCGGGGCCTCGGGCTTCACCGGCCAGTTCGTGGTGGAGGAGGTGGCGCGGGTGGCGGCCAGCGGGGAGCTGCGCGGCGGCCTACGCTGGGCCGTGGCCGGGCGGAGCCGGGAGAAGCTGCGGGCGGTGCTGGAGCGGGCGGCCGAGAGGCTGGGTAGGGGCCGCGGCTGCGGGACGTGTGGCGCAGCGCCGCCGAGACCGGGCCCCGTCCATCGGGAGCCGCCCGCGGGCGGGTGTGAGGGGCAGGGCTGAGGGGCGAGCCGCCCGGTGTTGGGGCTTCGCCGGGGAGACGGCGGACCGGGGAGGGGAGGGGAAAAGAGAAGGGGGTGGTGTGGCGTGGCCCGGCCCGGCCCGGCGGGCGCGCGCTGCCGGTGACGGCGCTGCCGGTGACGGCGGTCTCCGGCGCGCAGGGAAGGCGGCGCTCGGCGCGGAGGTCGGCGTGCTGCTGTGCGATGTGGGCGACGCGGCGTCGCTGGCCGCCATGGCGAGGCAGACCCGGCTGGTGCTCAACTGCGTGGGCCCGGTGAGTGCGGCGAGGCGGGCGGTGCTCCCGGCAGAGCTCGGCCCGGCGCCTGCCCCTCCGCCGCCGCTCCCAGCGCTGCGGGCGGCCGGGCTCCGAGGGGCGGGGAGGGGAGGGGAGGGCGGCCACGGCCGCCGGGAAACCTGCCGCCGGGCTCCGGGAGCCGTCCCGAGGAGACGGAGCTTCTGGGAACGGACCCGACGGTAGAGCCGGGACCTGGAGCCGCTGAAGGTCTCCCGCCTCCGCTGCGGGTGGCGTAACTGTGGGTCAGTTGCCGCTGAACTGCAGCAGGGCTTTGGCGGTGGCTTTTGAAGTCGTCCACGGGCAGCGTGGGGAGGAGTTCTGGGTTGGGCCGGAGGGATGGGAGCGGCGCGGGGCTGACGCGAGAGCCGGCGGAGCGGCCCGCGGAGCCGCTGCTGTGAGCGCTCGGCGCCGGTGAGACTCGGGGTGGCGGTGTCGGCAGCGCGTTGGGCGGGGATGGGAGTAGGAGAGCTGGGAGCTGGGGCATGGCAGCGTCCGTGAAACGACGAGTCTTCGAGCGGAGACCGGGCTGGTGATACAGGAGTGCAAGGAGCGTACACGGAGGTGAGAGATGCTGAGCCGGCCCTGGTGCTCGCCTGTGGTGGGAGAAACGGGGTGGAATATGTGCGGCAAGCTCCGTGGTCAGAGAGGAAGTCTGTGAGGCTGCTCCTTCTCACCAGCCCGTCCCCACAACAACAGCAGCAGCAGCAGCAATACAGGCACTACTGGCTCGTTGGCCCACCGAGCAAAATGAGTAGCCACCAAGCGTTTACTCTTGTTGCAGATGCATGTGTTGGCTAAAGCACGCCGGGGGAGCTGCTGTGTGTGGGTTTTGCTTTGTTACGTGTGGTGTCCTTCCCTTCTACAGTATAGGTTCCTTGGAGAGCCCATGGTAGAAGCCTGTGTCGACAATGGTGCAAACTGCATTGACATCTGCGGAGAACCCCAGGTATGTGCCAGTAGAAAAATGCTGCCCTCGGTGACGGGTCTGTTAAAGGAGCATTCTCTGAGTATGTTTCCTGTGTCTGCAAACGCATTTGCACAGCAAGACAAATTCCACCTCCTGAGCTACAGTTTTCAGATGCGATAATTACTGTAGTGCATGCGTTAATGTCTATTAGTTGCATTGCTTTCTTACTTTTGACCGAGAGCCTCTTGGGCTCTCTCTGGAAATCCAGAATTTGTGAGTTCTGCTTCCAGTCTCAGTGGTGATTCTACGCAGGAATTTTGTGTGGATCACACTTGTTTGCCCTGCTGTGAGTCTGTGATACCGTAAAGCAGGAGTAATACGTATCTGTCCTAAAGATGCTTGTAAGTGGTTGGAAGCAGGTAGGGAGCTGTGGTAGGGCTGTAAAGCGCTGATGGCTCCCGTTGGGTATGGCCAGGCACAGAGTTCCGCTTCAACTATTTGTCCTGACTGTGTTGTAGTTTCTGGAAGGAATGTACCTGAAATACAACGAAAAAGCTGCGGAAAAGGGAGTGTACATCATTGGAAGCTGTGGCTTTGACACGATACCGGCCGATATGGGAGTACTGTACACCAGAGACAAGCTGAAAGGTGACTTATTTAAGTGTGACTTTCCGCTGAAAAAGAAATGCAGGTTATGCTTTCAACTGGTTTCCTAAAGCAGCAGTGCTTCCGTGGCAGTTCCTTCGGTCTCTCTTTTTGCCTGCCTTCACCAGCTGACCAGTGCCATCCAAATCGGGTAGATAAAAATTGAAAAGTAAATCCTATTCCCGTTCGACTGGAGGGCGCTGGTCGCCAGGCAGAGGAGGGATTCCAGGTCGCGTCGCTCCCCGAGAGACCAGAACCCCCAGTGCTGAGCAGCGGGCTGTCCAGCCGGCGTGTGGACGTCCCTGGGCAGGCCTCGGCACGCTGCCTCTTGCGTGGGGAGCGTCTTGTAGGGAGGGGAGAGTGGGGACAGGAGGGCTGCGGGAAATGGATCGCAAAGCGGTGGGTGACCAGATTGCTCGGTGTTCTTCTGCTCCCGCCAGCACGGAGAGGCTGTTGTACGAGTGGAAGTAGGTCGAAGGCGCCATACAGCACCCTTTTCTTGAGGGGCAGCTGGACAGTGATGGAAAGAGGATAAATACAGAAGTAGATCAATAAATCTTTGAGGAAAGATGTGAGGTGACGTGGTTCTATGCAGATAGTGCTTGCTCCCAATCTGAAGTGAGGCTACTGTGTTCATTGGGTCTGACTTTCAGTTGGAAGGGCCGATAAGAGAACCCATGTGTTTTGCTTTTATGGACTATTAAGACTGCTGTGGGGTGGGATTGCTTTACGCTGGAGCGTATCATCGACTTTCAGTTTAAGAAAACTCTATCTGGATCCGATTGGAGGGGGAGAAGAGGCCTGGAAATGAGTATGTGGTTGGTCATGGCATTCTGATTTGATGTCCGATACCTTTTTTTGGCTGAAGATGTCTTTTTATCTCTTCCTTATCTCTAGAGTTGATAGCACGTGGTGGTATTATCACCCGTCTTTCCAGTTGCTTGCTAGATTGAAATTTGCCCGTACGAGTACAGTTTTACAATCTCAGAAGGAGCTGAGCAAAGCAAAGCCGAATTTGGAGGAGTGGTGGTGTCTTGCTGTTCATCCCAACTCGGCATTCTTTGCAAAACACAAGCTGTGCTAAAATTGAATGTTTTCGGTTATCTTGTGTGTTTTGGGGCTTTTGTGGGTTTGGTTTTTTTTTTTCTTTGTAGTTAAGGTCTGCAGAAATCTGTGAGTCCATCTTGGTTTCCACCGCCTACATCATCCTTTATCTTGAAACTCGGAGGAAAAGAAAATACAGCTCTTAATATTTTTTGTTTAATTTTTTCCGGTTGGTTATTTACATTATCTCACTGACTAGATAAGACAAATTACAACTGTAGTGAGTAAAGGTAGTATCGGTGACCCCCACTGAAGTACTTTGCCTAAGAAATGTGATACTTGCTAACGGAAAGAGCTGTGGGACTTAACCTGAGTTTATTGCCCTTTGATGCAAAGATGCCACTCTGCCTTTGCAACTAACAGTGCCAGTGGCCTGCTATTTGAGTCTGCCAGAGTGTTCTCTGGCTTTGGGAACAAAGGACAGTGTATATGCCAAGTAATGCTTTCTTCTTCCCTAAAGGTACCTTAACGGCTGTCGAAAGCTTCCTGACAGTGAAGTATGGGCCTGAGGTGAGTCAGTTTATCCCTTCCTGGAAACTCAGAGGCATTGGCAGTAACGTCATTGTAGCCCATGAGAATAACTGTCGTTACATTAATTCAGACCAAGGAACGAGCTGGCAGTTCGCTGATGATGAAATCTGAGAACTTTGTTCTTTGGGAGCTCCTAAAAGGATCCCAAGCAAACAGGCTTTTGTAAGGCTCGTTTGCATAGGCTGTCTCCCTGAAGTTTGTTGTGTTGCTAAGCTGTTTCACGAAATACTCAGTTTTTTGCAGAGATGTGGGAAGGATTCCTACACAAACTGTAACCGATACTGATCGCGTGCTGCCGGTAATCCCAGCGTTTGGCTGTTTGTTGGGTTTTCTTTATCGTTTGTTTGGGGGTGGGGTCGTTTCAATATATTTTAATGCATGTAATCATAATGCGTCTCTGTAATAATTATGACAGCGTGTGAGGTATGTAATAATTCTAAGGTCGTTACTAAAATAACGCAGTGATGACCCAGACCAAGCCGGCGATGGTGCCCGATAGTGGAGCATTCCTGCCCTGAGAAGCCTCTTGACAGACGGGGAACAAGGCGTAGCCTGTTCTTAGGAACATCTGGAGGAGTCGGGGAGAGTCCCCTGGGGTGGGAGAGTAATATCTCTCTGTTAAAGGACAGAGGATAGTAGTTGGGGAGAATGTATAAATCTGTATGTTGGGTATAAAGGTGGTTTATATATGGAGCACGAGTTGTAAGTGGTGCTAAGGAGGGATTTCAGTAATGAGCATGAGCTACGGCGGGATGGTTGGAAGGCAGAGAGGGGAATTTCATAGCGCCTGACCTCTGCTCAGCACTGAAAGCTGAGAGAAAGGAGGAGGGGCGGGGGGAACGCGCTATTACGCCGCTTGTCTTCCGGAGCTACGGCTGTGCGTCCTGAGGCCCGCTTCCCGGGAAGCGGCTGGACACTGCCGCTGAGGGGAAAGGAGAAAATACATTCCTTGCTTTCCTTTGCTTCACGTGCGGCCTTGGCTTTTGCTTTCTTAAACTTGACCCTCGAGAGGATTTTTTGCTGCTTCTTTTCTCCACTCCCTGTCCTACCGAGGAGGGGAGTGGCAGAGCGGCCTGGTGGGCGCCTGTCCTTCAGCCCAGGTCAAACCACCACACTCGGGTGTACTTTAATGCATGTAATCATAACACACGCATGTAAGAATTGTAATAGTGTGTAGTCTCTGTAATAATTCTGAGCTCGTTATTAAAATAATACACGAAGCCTTCAGGTACCAAATTAACTGCTGTTTCTTGATGTGTCACCAGGGTTGCTGTATACATGATGGGACCTGGAAGTCAGCTGTTTATGGCCTTGCGGATCAAGACAACCTGAGGAAGCTTCGAAAAAAGATAGGCTATGCCCCTATCCCAGTGGTTGGTGCCAAACTTAGGAGAAGGTATAAGAAGCATAAGATGTGAAACGGGCTGTCTTTTGACAGTTCCAGTGTTTCTCATATAGATGGTTAACCTGTTCTTCAACGCTGAAAAGATGCATTTAGGACTTGAGTATAGTAGGAACACATAGCTGCCCGTCTAGTGGAATGGAAGACAAGTTCAGCTTTACCGATTCGTTCCTATGTTACTGAAAAAAGAACATGTCCCAGCACTCACTGAGTCTCAAGGTTAACTTGTTCTAAGAGCCTTTTAGTGACAGGGCAGACTTTCGGGTTTGATTTCAGAAGCGATCAGTAGAATGAGGAAAATGTTATTTTGATTATCAAATTTCTATTGTGTGTGGAATTTTGGGTTGAGCCAGGGATAAGTTTGGAACGGTTTGCTTTCAGCGAAGAGAGAGAGTGTCATGAAAATGCTTGAGCAAAAGCCCGTGTTACTAGGGCTGTTACGATCGGTTTCTCTCAGTTTGCGTGAACATCTGCACTTTCTGATTTTTCTTTTTTGCATTTGCAGGGGATGTGTGTTTTACAATCAGGAATTCAAGGAGTACTCCATTCCGTTCATGGGATCTGATGTTTCTGTTGTGAAGCGATCTCAGCGTTACCTGCACACACATCTGCAGGAAACACCTGTAAGTTACTGTTACTGGTATACTATGTCTTTATTACCATTTTCAGCAAATCTTCCCTTTAGGTGATAACTGTTCTTGTCGCAGATCTGTGTAGTGGGGTTTCTGTAGCTAGGTAAATAGGAATGAACTGCGACATGCTTTTGCTTCTGTAAAGGAGGAGGCTTGTTTTGTTGATCACGTCTGGAAGCTGCTTGCCCTGATGTACTCCAGGTTCCTCTGGGTGCACGGGCCTGTTTCATGCTATGTGATATGCTACCTGATGAGCTTGCTCACTGCTGCTAGCCTCATAGTTGTGAGAGTCTCTTGTAGGGTCCTCCAGCTCTCTGAGGTCTGGGCGTGTATCTGTAGGGGGTGGAAGCCTTGAGTCACAGAAGTGCTTGAAAAGTAGGCTTCGTGGGTTTGGGGAACGTTAAACACATTAGATTCTGTGTCTGTACAGGGGCTTTTTTTTTTTTTTTTTTTTTTCCCTCTATGCCAGAGTTGCTAAAAGTGTCATAACTGTGGTCTGTGTAACTATAGTCAGGTCAGTACAGTGTAGTAAACATTCTGATAAGGAATTCATGTGCTGCTCTTCTGTATCTGGAGACTGCCTTGATGCTCGGGTCTCCGGTGTGCAGAGTAACGGCAGTGTGAAGCGGTGGGGGTGGAAAAGACGCTTGGTTTTTGTTTTCCATGGTTTCCTGAGAGGAGACCAGCACGAACTATCTGTGTAACAGCTGTGCAGAATCGCAGGCATCAGTTAGGAGACGGAGGTGAGATAGCGCTCTAAAAGTGTACTTGGAAACTATTGATGAGAAGGGCTTGCCATTGCTATTCCGGAATTCTCAAGGCGGGCCTCGGTTTCTCTTAAGCTAAAGCACAAAGAGGAGGAAAGGAAGATCTGGGGAAAGGAGCCTGAAATCAGATACCAAAACGCATCTTGCTTTAAGATTTTCTGCTCTTGTTTACCATGCTTGCTCCCTCGCCGTTCTGCAGTTACACTGTCTTCTCATAATGAACTCTGAAGCGTTATTCAAAGGGTTGTTTAGAACTAAAACAGTTGTTCAAGGCCCTGTTCAAACAGCTGTCTTGTATCAGAGAACTGCGTCCTAATTTGGGGGTAGATCTATTGTGTGTGGAATTTTGGGTTGAGCCAGGGATAAGTTTGGAACGGTTTGCTTTCAGCAAAGAGAGAGAGTGTCATGAAAATGCTTGAGCAAAAGCCCGTGTTACTAGGGCTGTTACGATCGGTTTCTCTCAGTTTGCGTGAACATCTGCATGAAATGAATTGATGCAAAACTCCTAATGTAAGTTCAGTCACTGAAAATATGTTTTGGCCTCAGGTGCAGTTTGGCGCTTACATGAACATAGGTGGCCTTGGCTCTGTTATCAAGCTGATGTTTGCTGGCTTTTTTTTTCTTCTTCTTGTGAAGTTTAGCTTTGGAAGAAAACTTCTGACAAAAGTAAGTGTTCAAACCACAAAAGAATTAAGCGGGTGGAGATTAATTTATTCCCCCTCTAGTTGATTGTTGGTTGTCATTTTTTCTTCTTTTTCCCCTCCTTTCCCCTCTTACTATATAGTACCCGGAATTTTTCTCTGCTGGACGCTTCTCGAGGAAAGGACCAACCCAGAAACAGGTAACTGGCTGCTTTCCATCACAATCATTGAAGAGGTTTGTTATGGTAGGGGTGGAGCAGTAATCTAGAGTCAACTGCAGAGTCTCAGAGAAATAATTTCTAATTGGACATTGTGTGCGCCTGTTCAGATAGATTTGAATATTTAAATAATCGCGCCTTCTGCTATTAGACATCAAAGTGTGTGGACCTCCTCTGAGGGAAAAATGGATCTTGTTGCTGGTCTGATATATTTACACGGATGGCCCAGCACTCAGTCTGCCGAAGGTGATGGCGGAGGAGTGAAAAACCCAGGAGTGAAAGCACCGAGAGAATAAATGGACTTTAGAACAGTAACAGTTCCAACCAAGTGGAAGTGATTAAAGATTCAGACGAGACTGTACCTTTTAAGCAGTAACTCAGAATTACTGTTCTCCTGTTTAGACGGATCACAGTATTTGGCGTAACAGATACCTTTGTATTTCCTACTTGTGCTTGCCTGATATAAGTGAGTTCCTGTTTTGGTGACCACGCTTGTCTTGCCCACGACAGATGGATGGAACCTCTTTCACGATGACTTTTTTTGGCGAGGGTTACAGTGAGGGGCAAGATCCCCAGAATGGGAAACCGAATGTAAAGATCTGCACCGAAGTGAAAGGGCCAGGTATGCATGTTCGTAGCGGCTGGCTGGTTTTGCCTCACATTCCCTACTCTCAACCAGGTTTATGGTTTCACTGCTGTGCCTTTCGCCCTCGAGGAGCTCTTGCAATATGAGTAAGGTCAAGAGCCTTTACGGAGTGTCTGTCACCCTGGGCACTAGCATTCATTGTGACCTGGTTTTTGAAATAGCCAAGTCCTTTGCCTTCTCGTCATTCTCTTTCCTTCTGACGTTCTCCGTTCCAGTTGTCATTTTTGCAGAGTAGAGCAGAGCAGTTCCAGGCAGAGTGCGTTACGGGTAGTTTCCAGTTGTTACGGCCTGGACTTAAACTTGTTTCTCTCCAGTCCCCTGTGAGTGAACTTAAGCAAATCTGGCGTGGTGTCATTTCTAGCTGTAACGTACTTGTCTTCGGGTCCTTCCTTGGAGGGGAGACGATACCTGAAGTAAAGCTTGGAGACAGCGAGCGTGTCCATTCAGAGAGGTGTTAGTGAAGCATAGGTGCTTCAAAGAACTGGAGATGTAGGCAAATGCAGCAGTCTCACAGCAAAAGTCCAAATTTAAGCACAGGATGGGGAAAGCTCTTGCTGTAGTGGAGAGCCCTCTGTCAGCATGAGCTGACCGCTCGTGGTGGTTGTGTGGCCGCAGGCCTGTGTTTGAAGCAGTGTGTGTCCAGGTTAGATCTTGAGGGCTTCACCAGCTGCTTGGGATGACTGCCAGGTAAAAAAGCTGGTCTTAAAAGGGGAAGGCTGTTTCATTGCCAAAGAGATTATTCTTCAGCTTGCTGTAGGTAAGAGCAAGCTTACATGCTACGTTTCAACACACCGTAGATTGATTGGTTTGATTTTGTTTTTTTGTTTCATTTTCTTTCTTTTTTTTTTTTTCTTCCTCTCAGAGCCTGGCTATATTGCTACGCCAATTGCGATGGTTCAAGCAGCTGTATCTCTTCTGGAAGATGCAGCTTGTCTGCCCAAAGAGTAAGTACTTTCCTGTGCAGAACATCATGACCTCGCTTAAAGCTTCTGTCTGCGTACGTATCTCTGAAAATACAGACCTCATAACCCAGTGGGTTTCCCTGTTACTCGCCCATTTGGCTGTGCAAGAGAGATCCTTCACCGCAAGCTGAGTTAAAGCCACTTACTCTTCGCCTGCCTTTCAGTTGGAAGGACGCGGTCATAGGTTTTCAGTAACGCTCTTGTGCAGCATCTGTCGCACCCGTATCTGTATTTTCAGTTAACGGTTTCTGCTGGATTCAGAAACGAACCTGTGACTATAACCAGCTTGCCAAGCTCCTCGTACGCTCTCTCCTGTGGGACAGAGTGGCTTCTTCTTGCTTAGCCAGGGAAGCACATCTTTGACTTCAAGCCAAGGTGTCACTCAGTCACTGCACCACTAACGTTTTTCTCTTGACTTTCATTAACAGGGGTGGCGTATATTCTCCGGGCGCTGCCTTCTCCAAAACAAAACTGATTGATCGCCTCAACAAACACGGTGTCGAGTTCTCCGTTATTAGCAAGCCTGAGGTCTGAAGTCAAAACAGAACCGGACGAGCTAACACCTTTCCTAGGTCTAACTCCAGTAAAACCCCTTGGGCTTTTCCAGCCAAATCACAGAGTAGGTTCACTGTGCTGTTGTTTACAGCAGAAACGGAAGAAAAACTGAGCTAAAAGTTGTACCACCCTTTGCTGCAGTGAGCCAAACCCGTCAAGGGTATTTTAATTCACAAGCCTCTTAAATCAGTGACATAGTGGGTTCTAGTGCCGGGGTTCCGCTGGATCGTGTTCATCTAAGTTACTACCTAATGCAACCACCCCGGCATCTGCCTCACGGGCAGCCACCGCCTTCTCCCTTCGCCCCGCTGTGCCACTGCCAAGAGCAGGCAGGCCCCGGGGAACTGGCACCTTAGGAGATGACAGCACCTGCTCCTCCTCATGCCGGCTTGGGACAGGTGCCGTTACTTGGTGGCGTTCTTGCTTTCAAAGCCTTAGTGCCCACAGTGAAACAAAATGGAGGAGTAGTTTTGTCTTTTTTTCCTGTGTTCTAATAAAGATCAGCTGGCTCGGTCCTGGCGTCTCGAGGTGCAGTGACTTGCGTCCCTACTGGACTGTGTGGAGGGAGCTGCGCTTAAAAAGGCGGGAAGGGCGAGCACTGCTCGGTGTCGGGGCTGCGCCGGGGAGAGGAGAGGGGAGAGGAGGAGAGGGTGGTCCGGCCCGGCGGGCGCTGGTGGTGCCGGTGTGTCCAGGTGGTCTCGGTGACATCGGTCTCTGGCGCGCAGGGAAGGCGGCGCTCAGCACAGAGGTCGGCGTGCTGCTGTGCGATGTGGGCATCTCGGTGTCAGTGGCTGCCAGGGCAGAGCAGCAGATCTGAGTTGGCCAATAAAATATTCTATATCATGACGTTAGGCTCACTATATAAAGGAGGGGTGGATGGGAAGGGGCACTCTCTCACTTCCAGGATTGTGACTGCGGAGCCTTGGTATTTCGGGAAGGGGCTGGGTGTCGGTCAGCGGGTGGTGAGCAACTGCACGGTGCATTGCCCGTTTCTAATTTCTATTACTGTCACCGTTTTATTTTATTACCATTAGTAAACTGTTTCTATCTCAACCTGCAAGTCCCCCTTTGCCCCTCCAATTCCCTCCCCCGTTCCCAGGTGGGGGAGGGAGGCCGAGCTGCTGCGTGGTTGTTAGCCGCTTCTTAAACCCTGAAAAGATGTATTTAGCACGTCAGTATGATGTGAACAGAGGAGTTCTGGGTTGGGCCGGAGGGATGGGAGCGGCGCGGGGCTGACGCGAGAGCCGGCGGAGCGGCCCGCGGAGCCGCTGCTGTGAGCGCTCGGCGCCGGTGAGACTCGGGGTGGCGGTGTCGGCAGCGCGTTGGGCGGGGATGGGAGTAGGAGAGCTGGGAGCTGGGGCATGGCAGCGTCCGTGAAACGACGAGTCTTCGAGCGGAGACCGGGCTGGTGATAGAGGAGTGCAAGGAGCGTACACGGAGGTGAGAGATGCTGAGCCGGCCCTGGTGCTCGCCTGTGGTGGGAGAAACGGGGTGGAATATGTGCGGCAAGCTCCGTGGTCAGAGAGGAAGTCTGTGAGGCTGTTCCTTCTCACCAGCCCGTCCCCACAACAACAGCAGCAGCAGCAGCAATACAGGCACTACTGGCTCGTTGGCCCACCGAGCAAAATGAGTAGCCACCAAGCGTTTACTCTTGTTGCAGATGCATGTGTTGGCTAAAGCACGCCGGGGGAGCTGCGGTGTGTGGGTTTTGCACTGCTGCCTTACAGTCAGGCATAGAGATTGGGATTGTAAGAGTTCTGCTGAGTTAATGTGCTGCAAAAATCAGACTAAATTTCCAGCTGATGGATTCAAGTATATCTTTATTAAAATCAATTAGTTTTTTCCTTTTACATCAGCAGCAATAAATTCCTCGATATCACTGTGACATAACTAATAATGTGGGATTATGATCTCTCTGTGGCAAAGTAGATAAAGAAAGGATCCAGAAGTAGAAAATGAAAATTTGATGGTAACGTTAAGATTAAGATAAAACAACAAAAAGGAGAAGAAACTATTAGATTTAAAGAGGTATCATCTAAATAGAAATGTGGTAGAAGTATATAAGGGACTGGTAATGTACAATAAGGAAATGTGGCATATACGATGCAAATATGTATCATATTTCAAGGAACTATCTCAGAGTAATATTCCTTATTTGAAATAGTTCCTTGGAAAAAAAGAAAAAATAACAAAACAGTCTTTATAAGTCATGAGCACTGTTTTGCAGAACACACAATTTTCTCATGGTAGGCACTGCTTCTGGGGGAATGGACTATACGTAAGTTCAATTAAACTAAGTGTATATATATATTTATAAATCAGTATTATAGAACATACACCCATGTGCTCCTCACACATAAAGCTTCGTATAAATACACTGTGAGATCAGTGAGATCCAGTGGGAGAAATGAGAACAAATACTGTCAGCACATAAAAATAGCAAAAAGAAGGTGCCTTTGGAGCATATAATAAAGAAAATTTTGAGTTAAGGAATAAAATCTGTTGTTTTGACTTCAGAGGTGTTGGACCTTTGTACCATGGATCTGATTCTGGCCTGTAAGGCAGGAGAACTCAGTGTCTGTGAAGCAGATTTGATGGGTTTTGATGGGCTGGACTCATGCCAGGCCTCCATGCATTGCCTGATCATTTAATGCGAAATGCATTAAAGTAGTCTCTTTTTTAACTTAGGAGAAATATTTGTTTGCAAAACACGTAGCTGCATATTCACTTACACTTCCCAAGCATGTGAATGCATGGGGTGAGATGGATGACAGTAATTTTCGCAGCTTAAGTTGCCACTTTATCACGAGGAAGCAAATAGGATCCATACGATGTACATGTTATTGCAGAGCATGTTCCTTGTGTAGCATTCAGCTGCAGTTAAAGCCCATCAAATCTCCTTTATAACTCCTTATATCTCAAGACTCTATTTGCGTCAGATTTAGGGCGTGTAATTCACTAGTGGCTGCATTCAAAGCAACAACATACTCTGGGCAGGAAATCAGCTGTTGGCTGCTGCTATGCTAGGATGGAAATTCAGGCAAAGAACATCTGCGTAAGCGGGGAAAACTTGAATTCCTAGTGCTAAAGGAGGTGTCTGATTCAAGAAGGGGTTTTTTCTTAATAATTCTTACTTAGTAAGATTTCCTAGAATGTGCTGTTCATTAATCTCATTAGGTCAGACGAAATGCTTTGTTTTAGTGTGATTCATACTAGGAAGGAAAGAATGTTTAGACATAAAAGGCTAAGCAAAATGCATGCGACTGATTTAAGAGCATAGTTCTTTATTGGTTGAAGGACATATTGCATGCTGGTATCTTTTATACCCTATTTCTTGTAACAAAACAGATAGGGATGCTAATGCAATGTTTTAAATGTGCCAAAAATTATTAAAGATTGCCTGAAATACTGACTTGAAATTTCGGTACTGAAGACATGTAGGAGAGGCTGCCATTCCATGCATTAAGAAAGCAGGGTTATTCATTCTTAAGCAAATACATTATCATATCTGTAGAGTCTCTGAGTTTTGGAAGTCTGTTGTCTATGTCGTAGCCAGGATCATTTGACTGAGGGTTCTGCTGGAAAGATCTATCTTTGAAAGAATTGATTGTTTTGGTACTGAGCTTTCTGGGGTCTTTACAGTTCTGCTTTGGTTCTCATATTCTGTGCATCGGTGCTGTAGTTTGAATGATAAAGCTGTTGGACATGCAGGTGTCTGCACCCTGTTGGGTGTGCCCTGCATCATCTCTGGGCTTGAGGGTGCGAGTCTGCCGCAGCTGCCCCCCCAGGACCTGTGCCCAGGGCTCTGTAAGTAATTAGGTGGAATTCTTGTATGTTACAATATGCTGATACATTTGAAAAGTGGTTACTGTAACAATGGGAGTTTTAGAAATGAAAGTTGTCTGCTGTGTTTCCAGTCTGCCGCAGCCAAAAGCTGGCCTAGTATGATACACAGCCAGCAATTAGAGACTTTTGGAGGATTTAGCAACCTGAATTTCTGCTACAGAAAGATTTTACAGCTGTCATGTATCTTGGTGAGGGTAACCTAGAGATAATTTATCTCTGTAATATAATCTGGCAGATTATTTGCTGAGCTGGTTTTTATGCATTTTATCCTTACATGCACAGGGTGTACAGTCATCCCAATTTACAATCAATATATATATATATATATATTTTAACAGTACAAAAATTGAACCCATGCTTTTGAATGCCATGCTATCCCCTGACTTGGGTGACAAAATGGCATGGTCCCTTCAGATGAAACACTGCCCACTGCTTTCCTTCTGTACTGCCTGAGAAGAGCAGCCCCAGTTTTGCAGCATGGCACCAGCCCTGTCCCGAGAATGCACTTTAGAGACATTGCATGCCGCGCACGGCACTGCAACGTGCTCGACTCGCTACTTTGGACTGTTGTATCTTAACCTGTATAGTTACGTAGGAATATGTAACATCATTTGTTGGAGGTAGAGTTGCAGCTTACATTATTTCCTCCCTAGCAGAGGTCTTCTCTTCTGCTACCACTGCAGAACATTTGAAGTGGTTAATAGAGAATCCAGTCTCTTTTCTGTGAGCTAATTATATATGACTGTCGTTTGCTCACATTATCACATCAGCTTTTAGAATATTGTCATTCGTTTTCAAAGTATCCGAAAAAGGCAATACACTGCCTTAATTCCTCTCCCCCCCCCATGCACACGCATCACGCAGCCGTGCGGCTGCACGGCATCGGCATCGTGTGGTTTTGGGCTGCCTGTACGGCGCAGACAGGTCAGGAATGTGAGACCGAGCACTGGCACCGATTTCTGAGAAGTTGTGAAACAGTCATTTTTATCTGAAAAAAAGAGCAGAGGCGAGGTGTGGTAATCTCCATTTGAAAGACGAATGCTCAGGAAGTGCAGGGGGAGGGAAATGAAAGGGGTAAGAGGAGGGTGAAGGTAACCTTTGGGTATATTTGGACTACCAAATTACAGACAGCTTTCTGAAAAACGAGTTACGAACTACTCTAGGAAGCAGTAATACAATAGAGAGAAAAGATGCAATAAAACATTTCTGTGTTTGAAGAAAGCATCTTTGCTGCTCACCTGAACTTAAGTTTAATTTTATTTTGAATATCGAAGGAAATTATGCGTCATGTGACAACAGGGCTTTTCAGATGCCTCTGGCAGTTTGCATGCTAAATCACACCTTAATCAGTGGTAATTAATTCAGAAAATCTTGTCGGGATGGGACTCCTGTAATGAGAGCACACACTCTTTGGGGGACATAGTCCTAGTCTACAAAAAGATGGTGTGGAGCAAATTTTGAATAATTCGAATTTGCTGTTTCAGTGGAAGTTGTGTGGTAGCTCTGAACGGCGGGTAGGTAAGGGTGGCTGCCAAAACACCTGGGTCAGAGTGTGGAAATGGATTTCAGGCTGTTCTGCACATGAGAAACAATAGCTTTTAATGTTGAAATTTTAATTCTTATAGAAAACAAGCAAAGTGTAACTGGGAAGAATCTACTGGCTCTCTCGTCAGCCCTGCGCCGCTCCCATCCCTCCGGCCCAACCCAGAACTCCTCTGTTCACATCATACTGACGTGCTAAATACATCTTTTCAGGGTTTAAGAAGCGGCTAACAACCACGCAGCAGCTCGGCCTCCCTCCCCCACCTGGGAACGGGGGAGGGAATTGGAGGGGCAAAGGGGGACTTGCAGGTTGAGATAGAAACAGTTTACTAATGGTAATAAAATAAAACGGTGACAGTAATAGAAATTAGAAACGGGCAATGCACCGTGCAGTTGCTCACCACCCGCTGACCGACACCCAGCCCCTTCCCGAAATACCAAGGCTCCGCAGTCACAATCCTGGAAGTGAGAGAGTGCCCCTTCCCATCCACCCCTCCTTTATATAGTGAGCCTAACGTCATGATATAGAATATTTTATTGGCCAACTCAGATCTGCTGCTCTGCCCTGGCAGCCACTGACACCGAGATGCCCACATCGCACAGCAGCACGCCGACCTCTGTGCTGAGCGCCGCCTTCCCTGCGCGCCAGAGACCGATGTCACCGAGACCACCTGGACACACCGGCACCACCAGCGCCCGCCGGGCCGGACCACCCTCTCCTCCTCTCCCCTCTCCTCTCCCCGGCGCAGCCCCGACACCGAGCAGTGCTCGCCCTTCCCGCCTTTTTAAGCGCAGCTCCCTCCACACAGTCCAGTAGGGACGCAAGTCACTGCACCTCGAGACGCCAGGACCGAGCCAGCTGATCTTTATTAGAACACAGGAAAAAAAGACAAAACTACTCCTCCATTTTGTTTCACTGTGGGCACTAAGGCTTTGAAAGCAAGAACGCCACCAAGTAACGGCACCTGTCCCAAGCCGGCATGAGGAGGAGCAGGTGCTGTCATCTCCTAAGGTGCCAGTTCCCCGGGGCCTGCCTGCTCTTGGCAGTGGCACAGCGGGGCGAAGGGAGAAGGCGGTGGCTGCCCGTGAGGCAGATGCCGGGGTGGTTGCATTAGGTAGTAACTTAGATGAACACGATCCAGCGGAACCCCGGCACTAGAACCCACTATGTCACTGATTTAAGAGGCTTGTGAATTAAAATACCCTTGATGGGTTTGGCTCACTGCAGCAAAGGGTGGTACAACTTTTAGCTCAGACCCATCTATAAATTCTGTGCCACAGATACGCGCAAGGAAGCGTGCAGGCCGTGCTGGTCATGAGCAACACAAAGCATCTTTGCCTCAGACCCCCCGTGGCCCCCGTCGGTGTCTCCGAGCGTTGGGCTCAGTGCAGCAGCTGACGACGGGGGGGTCTCACTGGGATGCGAGCTGTTGCAAACATCAGCTGGCTGCACCAGACATGATCACCTGCTCCCAAGGAAGTGGGCTGTGGTAAACAATTACTGCTGCCAGCTCCAGTACAGCCGGCACGTCGTCCCGTAACTTCATGAATACTTTTTCTGAATTAGTCAGTTTAGGCTTCTTTGCAGCAGTTTTGCTGCATTTGCTTTTTGGTGCTTGTCAGCGTTTCAAAGTAAACAGCGGGACAGCCTTTTGCACTGCATCCGGGGGCTCCAGAGAGTCAAAAGCCCTCACCTCCCTCCACCCGCTGGCAAAGCTCCGCCTTACGCAGCCCAGGACACCAAGAGCCTTCTCTGCACGGGGGCCACTTCTGCCTCACGGTCAGCTTGGTGCCCAGCAGGCTCCCAGGGTCTCTCTGCCAAGCCTCTTTCCAGCTGGGCAGCCCCCAACACATGCTGGTGCATGGGGTTGTTCCTCCCCAGGTGCAGGACTTGGCCTTTCCCCTTGTTGAACTGCCTGAGGTTCCCGTCAGCCCATTTCTCCAGCCTGTCAAAGTCCCTCCGCGTGGCAGCGTGACCCACCGGGGTATCACCTCTCCACTCAGACCAAAACAGGAGTTTTACTCTAAAAGGCCACGAGCATATCGGAGACCGTCTGCCTCGGAATTCTACAATCAGGCTTATCTCACTCAAGCGCAGCCTACAGATTCTCCTGCAGAGTCTGTGCGGCTGCTCCATAAGCACGAATCTACAGCAGCAGGTGAGAAGAAGAAAGAGTTTCAGCTCTCTAGCCCAACAACCCCCAGCAGAGAAGATCCCGGAGCTGATGCAGCCCACAGCTTTGACTTCCCTTTAAATGAAAAAACAAGCCAAACCACCCCAGAACTTGACGCTAGAGCCAGTTTACCCAGCTACCTCCTGTGGCTATTCCCTGACAAAACTCCGCTGTCATCCAAGGGGTGCAGTCCCTGCCTAACGCGGCAGAGTTTGCAAAAGCTCCCGACGTCAGTTCTGAAATGATGCTCTTTTTCACACCGCTTGGTGTACCTGGACAGACGGACGTAGGTGCTGAGTGCCTCAGCACAGAACACACACGCAGCCTTCCTGGCAGAGGGAGACCGTAGTCAGCAGGACACCTCCAGCGCGCCACCCCCCAGTGACATCTCACCGCTTGCCCCTCGCATCACAGATTCCAGAATCACAGCATCACACTGAAGACAAAGGCCTTCCAGAATCTCTGGAGGTCACCCGGCCCAGCCCCCCTGCTCAAGCAGGGTCCCCCAGGGCAGGCTGCCCAGCACCCTGGCCAGACAGCTGTTCAATCCCGAATGCTGAAACATACTTTTACAAACAGCAACCTGACAAGCTGAACTGCGGGGACATCTGCAACACGGGCAACAGGCCTGGGTTTTTGGTGACTCTCTCCTACAGATTTAAGTATGTTCTCCCCACGCGAGGGAAACAACGCCACACCAGCAAAGCCTAACTTTTTTTTACCACGCACTCTAATCAAAAGAAGCCTATGCACAATAACCTCCCTAGCAAAGTATATGCCCATGAGAAACTATCACCTAATTAATTAAACAGCTGTGTAGTTTGTGGCAAGATGCAGCTCATTTTAAGTTAAAAACTGAACGGAACTTGGAAGCGTGTCTCCTCTGTTTCCCCACTGGGGGGAAAGGATGGCTATCATATACATATATATATATAAAATACATATCTATAAAACATATATAAGCACATATCATAAACATACATATAACAGATACCCTTCGGGCTTTGAAACTGAGAGAAAATGAGCTCCTAACAAAAATTCAGCGTAAATTTCATTTCACTCTACTCAGAGCAGTCCCCTCATCTGTTTCCACCTCAACTAGCCACCCACTCATACAGAGTTCAGAAAAAGATGAATGGCCTCTTGCAGGATTTTTGATTTTGCACGGTTACATTCCTTACAATACCTAAAGCCGTCCTCACGGTCTGTCTTCTCTGGTTTGCAAAACAGCAATAAATACGCCCTGTTTTGGGTATAATCGTAGCGCACCCACCTTTAAATTTCTTTGTCAGCTTTGTGAGAGGAGGAGAGAAAAGGAAGGACTCCTTTTCCTCAACAGGCCGTTTCTGATGCATGGCAGTTCTGCAGGATCTGGTTCTTGAAACAGGATCTGTTGAAGTTCTTGATCCTTCATCACGTCCTGACAGGTTTATGTCTTCAAGCAGCAAAGGACTGCCATCAGGTCCTCGGCAGAAGGCCTCCTCCCCTGTGCTCTCCTTCAATAACGATCGTCTCTTTCTGCCCCGACGGGCTCTCCTTACTGGACTCTGAAACAGAAAAGGCCCAAACAACAGGCCTCAAACCAAAGTTGACTTCTGAGTGCATTCCCCCACCAGCAATCAGCATCTTAGCAGCAGAATGAAGCAACCAGCATCTTATCAGCATGAAAATGCAACCCTGGGAACAATCCCTGGGAACTGTAAGTAAACAATAGGAAGTAACTATAAATCCCAAATGTAAAGAAAAACAGAAACTCCTCAGACGTGCCCGGATCCTGGCCAGATCCGGACACGCCTGAGTGAGGCATGTCAATCTACCAGGTATCTCCTGTGCATTTCGTTTAGACTTGTTTGTTAAACTGTATAAAAGCCAGACCCTCTCACAGCACAGACGGAGACCTCACCTACGAGTGGACACACTGCGTAGGACTTCCCAATTTCTGGGAAAGGCTCTCTGATCCTTCGCTGTGACGGGGCTCCCCAGCTGATGCACGGGTCGGGGTGATGGTAAAGTATGAGGGCAATTGGTGATGGATCTTTCTTAATCACTATAGCCAGCTTTATGTAGTAACGACTAGGTGCATTACCTTGCTTATTCTTTCTGCTGCTTTAAACAGTAATGTCTAGGTGCATTACCTTGCTTATTCTTTCTGCTGCTTTAAGGTAAAATAAGCCTATTTCTTTAGCTTGGTGTCTGTGTCCTTTGTGTTAACCCCGTCAATTGGCAAACCAGACTCCCGGGTGTGGCTGATTCCTCATTTGCCTGTGGAAGTTCTTGCTCACGAGTATCCGTTTTTTCTCGCTTGGCATGTGGAACTCTTCTTCTGCCCCTAGGAGAACCAAGGATTTCCACTCTCCCACCTGCACGTATGCCTTCCTGAGTACAGGCAGATTCTTTGCCTGCCAAGAAAATTTGTGCCCCCTTCCTCGCGCGTCTTCTAGGAGTGACAGGAAGTTTAAATCCTGCCCGAGGAAGCGATGATTTAGACAGATCAAGGGCAGAATTTTCCAAAACTTCTGATGAACTCATCTTCCTCCTTCTGCCTCTTTTAGTTGGCACAGGTAAGAGGAGTTGGTCACTAGGCAGCCCCTCCTGATCCTTGACAATACTGCCAGTAAATTGTCAATCAATGAGTTTCGGTTTTCTTGCACTTCTGCTGGGACTGACTGCCTGTTTAATCTTCTGATCGGTGGCACTCTGGCCAGCTTCTTGACCTCCTGCTGAACTTTTTCTTCCTCTAGTCCTTTTGGAAGGAGCAGAAGCAATAACGCTACCTTCAGCAGGAGAACTTTCCTCGCTAGCCTCTTGCGAGACTTCAGAAGCAGCTTCCTCTGCTCTCCTTAATCCTCCTCTTGGAGTAACAGCTATGGGCAGCCTGCTGACGGACAACGCTTGTCCATCAGAATGGCTGCTTTCTACTTTTTCTGAATTAGTCAGTTTAGGCTTCCTACCTCTCCTAGGAGGAACAGGCATCACAGGTATTTGCTCATCTCGAGTATTTCCTCCCGTTTCAAGTCTACAAGTCTCAGGTGCTCCTTTTGTTCGCTTGGTACCTCTCCCAGGAGACATTCAAACAGAACCGGTCTGTCTGTCTGCAGCAGTTGATGAGTGCCTTCCGAGGGAATGCCTGGACTTCCACTCAGTTGTCCCCTTGTGTGTGTTCTAGCAGTGATGCCATACTCTACTTGATGCCTCCTGGTTTCATCTTCCACTCCCGTCACAGGTGATTAAGGGAGCCTTTGCCTTCTGGAATCTAGTGACCTTTGTCCTGGTTCGGGCTGGAATTGAGTTCATGTTCCTTTTCGGGAGCGAGAAGAATGCTGCCAGCACACTGAGCTTTCAAGGACTCTCCAAATCCCTATGTCCTGCCTTTGCGCAGGCACAAAAGAAGCAGGGATGGGACACGGCTGAAGCACCGGGCCCGGACTGGCCAACGGGCTATTCCACGTCATGTAACATCACGCTCGCTATGTAAAGGAGGGGTGGGCGGGAAGGGGCTCTCTCTCGCTTCCGGGATTGCAATCGCGGGGTCTTAGTATTTCGGGATCACTAGCCGGGAAGGGGCTGGGTGTCGGTCAGCGGGTGGTGAGCAACTGCACGGTGCATTGCCCGTTTCTAATTTCTATTACTGTCACCGTTTTATTTTATTACCATTAGTAAACTGTTTCTATCTCAACCTGCAAGTCCCCCTTTGCCCCTCCAATTCCCTCCCCCGTTCCCAGGTGGGGGAGGGAGGCCGAGCGGCTGCGTGGTTGTTAACCGCTTCTTAAACCCTGAAAAGATGTATTTAGCACGTCAGTATGATGTGAACAGAGAGCTGCTCGTCTAGTGGAATGGAAGACAAGTTCAGCTTTACCGATTCGTTCCTATGTTACTGAAAAAAGAACATGTCCCAGCACTCACTGAGTCTCAAGGTTAACTTGTTCTAAGAGCCTTGAAGTGACAGGGCAAACTTTCGGGTTTGATTTCAGAAGTGATCAGTAAAACAGAAGAAGATACGTGAGGAGAAGGCTGTTAAGCAGTTTCACAAAACAGTTTCCCAGGTTTTTGAAGCTCTGAAAATGACTCTGAGATATAAAGAGCTCTCGGTGTCCCTCAGCTGCATCACATTCACCATCGTCACTAGCTGGCAATTCACGTTCAATCTGTTGCTCTGAAGCAGCACAGCTGTGTTGAAGATTGCCTGGTGGATGGAGCTCACTACACGGCGATGTTTCAGGAGCTGCTTCTGAGGTTTCTGCCGTACCCACACTATCTTCAATAACCTGAAGGTAAAAAATGTCTGTTAATGCATTCTTAATTACCAGACAGACTAACTTCAAGCTGAGCTTGGTGAAACTGAGGACAGTGAAATGCTGCTTTTCCTTTCAGACCACCACCACGTGTAAAGTGGGAAACATACAATCTACTCCCTGCCACAGATAACAGTTCATGCGTTTAAGGGACAGAGAACAGACTATTCCATTTATGCAATGACACGCTCCATTTCTGCTCTTTCTGTTCCTGGATAACGATTTGCCACCACCCGTGAACAACGTGAGCAGTTTTACAACACAAGCTGCACACACGACCGGCAGCAATCGTCACGCTGCAGAACTTTCTGGACTGACCACAAATCCACAGGTCGTACAGACAGAGAACGCTTCCCTCTGTTTCTTCCAAGCCAACCAGCAGCCCAGTTCTCTTCTGCCAGGAAAACTCCTTTACCACACGCACAGTGGGAGGCTGTTTATTTGCTCCCTGGAAACGGTACGCAGGGAGCCGCGCTCCTGTCACAGAGCTCACCGCCTCGAGTTGAGGACCACACGCCTGCCACGCCAGGCCATGGCTCCCTGGAAGAGAAACGCAAGAGGACTTAAGCAAAGGTCCAGCAGAAGACTGAAAACTGCCGAGAAGTCACAGTCACCGCCCTTTCCTTCAGTAAAAGTACCGAGCAGAGGAAGACCAACCCGCCCGATTCCGGTCAAGTAGTTAAAGCCACCCGTTGAAATCCTCAAGGAATGTATCTGAAAATTAACACCTTTGTTATTTTGCATTTGTACTTGTCAGTCCCTTCTCTCGGCCCTTCCTCACTTGGCAGGCTTCCCAGTCCTTTGATCATCTTTGTGGCCCTTTTCTGGACCCTCTCCAGCCTGCCCACATCTTTTTAGTACAGCGGGGACTAAACTGCTGGCAGACTCGAGGGTGGGCTAGCCAGTGAGCAGGAGGAAAACCCGTCTCTGGGAAGACCGGGTGTCTAAGCCAGCGGTGAGGGAGGGAGCCCAGGGTGGGGGCACAGAAGATAGCTGGGCTTGAGGCCATGCTGACCTCCTGGGGCTCTGTAAACGAAGGGCGTGCGTGGGAACCCCCGGAGTGACAGCACGCCCGCGGTGTCACTCGCGAGCTTGAATCGCAACAAGCCGGAGAGGAGGCCTCAATCTGCTGACTTCAAAACAAAATCTGGTCAGTCAGTAGCAGCAAGGCTATGGTTCAAAATCAAACGTAAAAATAAAGAGCCACGACATGCTTTTTTTCCTCTGTCCAAGAACTGTGCGTAATAGGAGTAACTCGACTGCCGGGCTGGGCGAGCCGAGGACTCAGGCCAAGGAGGAAGAACGTAGCCGACTCAGTATGAGTGATAAAGTGTGCTTCAGTTTATTGATTTTCATTACAGCCTTTTATAATCCTTCTACTAATTATGCCTACTAGTCACTAGCTGATTGGCTTAAGCTCTAAGGGTCGTATTCTCACGGTCCACCTACTTGCAGTTAGCTTACAGCACAAGTTTCTCATAACACTAAGTTTCTCATGCTACTATTTCTGATTCCTGTTTACTTGTTTTCGATACACAACAGTACCGTAACACAATGTTTCTCAGACCACCGTTATCATAACACTGGGTTTCTTAGACCACTATTCCTAATTCCTCTCAACCTGTTTTCGACACACCACGGTACACAAGGCTGAAGTGTCCTTGACATTCCTCAGGTATCAGCAGCTGCCAGCAGCTGCAAGCAAACCCTAGTGAGGCCCAGCATCAGCAGCTAGAGCACGCTCTGATCATACAATTGCTCGGTGGGCTCAGGACCCTTGTCTCTGAGCCATTCTCCAACACTCGACTACAGATAGGGATTTCATTTCCACATTGGTACGGCAAGCGAGATGGGAAGGAATGAGTTTCCACAGAAACACGTTCACAAACGGCATCCCTGCGTCGTTCCTGCTGGCACACAGCGGGGGAGGCTGGTTTGGGAGGACAAAGCACTTTCTGAAGGGGAAGGAACACAGGAGTAAATCGCAAGCAGCCCTCAGTAACCAGGGCAGTACTCTCACAGACAGACGGCCCTGCTGCATGGGCGTGAAGCTTTCTGCTTCCAGCAGTGCTCGAATCCGCTGGACAACCAGCGCAGGATGCTGATGGAGTGGGAGCATCCAGCAGCTACAAAAGCTGTACTGCATGGCTGAAAACTTGGCTCCTGCTGTAGCGGAGAGGCGCAGCACTGTAAAGCTTCTGTACCCTATGAAGCTGTACAGAAGGCGGCATTAATTTGCCTTACCGAGGTGCTGGGAAGACTTTCTCATGCATACCCATCTGTAAATCCAGCTGTACTACCTCAACTTTGTTTCCCACAGTATTTTAGAGGATCCACTCTGTCTTGTACCGGAAGCTGCTCCAGAGTCACGGTTCCCATTTTTCCGATTTGAGAGTAACCCAGCCTTTTAAAGTACCGCCTGGAAAGGTCTTGGAAAGAAGTGACACTTTGCGCTAATCCCACCTGGCACTGCTTGTACTTTTCCCAATGCTGGGTGGCTTTGAAGAGCTCTTTGCACACAACGGGCACCGGGCCTCTGTTTGCAGCGCAGCCGATCGTCCAACAGCTCTTCCCGAGCCGGCCTGCCCGTACGCCAGCAGAGCAGCGTTATAACCTTGCCAGGCGTTCTCCAGCGCTCCTTGGGCCAGATCACACAACACCTCGCTCTAAACAACGATCGAGTGCATCCTCTTCACAGATGAGCAAGCAAACGCATACACAAGCACTGCTGCCCAGGACGCGTGCCCCCACTAACAGGTTGAATCAAGATTTGCAAACGTGCTTGAAAGTAATACCGAGTTCCGGGATGACGGGAGCGTAGGCAAAAGCTAGGTAAGGCTTCCAACCAGTAAACCGACCCGTGCCAGTCACCTGCAGTACGCTTACATGAACGTTAATAATGGGAGATAAACTAAATGAGCAGTCTACGACCGTGTATTAGCTACAACTGCTTGTAGTTGGTTCTTTGAGTAAAATCTTACCTGGCCTGCATAGCTGTTGGATCCGGCTGAGACGAGCATACCGTTCTCGCCCTTTCGGAAGCCACTACGAGATCACTAGGCTAGATGAAACGTAAAGGCCTTCCAGCGCCCTGGATTCTGAGGGCCACATATGCTTGTGCTGTTGGTGCTCACAGAAATCACACACTACTTCCCTGCACCCTTCTCTGTGTACTGAAAATACGGTTGTAGCACCAAAAGGCAAGCGATCGGTCACGCAGCGATAGCTCCTGCTTTTGTCTGCATTTAAGCCAAGTTGAACAGCAAGGCACACCACAGCAAGGACTGCTGTGGGATAAGCCTGCTCTTAAACTATGCCAGGGGATACACAGCCAAGGAGTAAGCGACCTGAACCAACGGACACGTCGGTAACTGTAACTTGCATTTTTCCCTCTCCCTCGCATACTGGTCATCCACACGGCAGAGGGCTTTGAAAAACACATTTTATTTAGGAACGGCTTGAATTCAACAGGAACCACAGAACATTTATCTCCAAGCACATCCAAGAGACTCGTTACCTGGACTACTTTGCCGAGAAAAAAAAAAGCATTCCTGGATTGGAAACCTGCAAGTTTTGCACAGAAGACAAAAGTACCAACAAAATAAGAAAAAACTGCTACCTTCTTACTTGAGAGTCTACAATTTCATAGTATTCTCAGATTGGCCTAGACTAAGAGGTGAAAAGCACTGCCTATCAACTCATGAGAAAACACGGGCTGGCTGCTGCCTGTAGCTTGTTTTTTCGCCACCAGAAATCAACAGCTAAGCTATTTGCGATTCGGCACATGGGAACAGATGAAAAACCGCCAGGTGATTTTGCATCGTGATACTCCAAAGTAGTTTGGTCTGAACGGGCAGAGAAGTTGCTGTTTTCTTTGCTGACATCCATTTTCTCCAAACCATCTCCAGGTATGCTTTTTGAAAACGCTTCCACTTCAGCACGATCCTCCTCAGGATTGCTCAGAGTAAGCACAGTTGCCTTATCTCTAGTCTCAGACGATGCATCCTCCGCCATTCCATGATGATGCTCCCATGAATCCCCAGGCAGTGCTATATCATCGTTGGTTACCTTTATTAAAATACAAAAAAAAAAGCCAACAAAACCTCACAGTCAATAACATGCAGGTGGTTTTTGTAAAGGGAAGACAAAAAACCCCCCCAACATATACTGATATTTGTGTCCCTAGTGTCCCAAAAACCACACTGCAACTCTGCCTCAGGGAGAGGACGAGGTACGGCTGGTGGCTCTGCAACTCTAGCACTAGAACAAACAGGGAAAGGTAACTGACTTTCACTCCCCTGAAGTCCAAACATACCGGAATTCAGGTTTATTTGACCATCGCCCCTGAAGGAAAATCATCTGACAACCACCAGCCTCTTTTCCGCTCGTTACAATTCCGCCCGATGTTAAGAAGGAAAGGCAGAAACGAAGCAGACACTGGGCAGGAAGCGGTCAAAGATCCCTGTTTGGCCACATAACCAAGTGTCTCAAAAGCAGTACACCGAGAGCTTGGTGGCAACCACAGTTCTAGTTTCAGCTGTCAAATTCTTGAAAACACATTTACCATCGTGTCAGTATAGGTCTTGGCCTAAATAAGATTATCATAGCCGAAAAAGTCTCTCTCCAAATATTACTTTGGATGAACTGATTACAAAAAAGCCAATCAAAGTTTATTCAGGTACACCTTCCTTCCAGAATACTAACATAATCCAAATGGATTTTTTGCTATTCCTCTCCACACACGTAGCTCAAAACTGAACTTTGTGAAAAGGCTGCTTACCTATCATATCGTGAGGAAAAGGTTTTCTGCTCATTTCCTGCCCATGCTGCTCCAATTCTGGATAACACATTACTCATGAAAGTTGCTATGATATCCAGATATCCTGAATTGGCTGGTTTTGTTGATCTTGATACTGGCTTTGGTCTCGCAACTGTAAAGCACAAGAGAAAACCTATCAGCCTTGTGTTATCAAAGTGAGCGTTTCTTGACCGCTGTATTCCCCGCGCTAAAAATTACCTCCTCTTAAGGCCGACGAAGGCAAATGGTAAGGCCTGGCTCTCTCTGCAGCCAGCTGCCTTTGAACTCTAGGAAGGATCTTCCGATATGGGCGTAATTCAGACTTTCTGGCACATGCCCCCTCTCTGAAGCGAGGATGGCGATCATTCCGATGAATAAAAAGCGTAAAGCAGTTAACTAATTACAGCGAGTGCACTGCACAGAACAGCAGCAAGTTCTACCCATCAGCACACGCCAACTTCACCCGGTAATTTTAGCAAAGTGGAAGGCAGACTAGATCAGTAACAGAACCGACAACTGTCAGTTAAAACAGTTCTGGCACTCAGCAGAACCTTATTCCGATACGCCTCTTGTTACCTTTGAGGAACCCCTTACAACAGGCAGTAAGAGGTGTAACAAAACCAGATCCTGACAACTTGTTTGTACCCTGCGGAGAGCTCCGACATGTAGACACGAGCACACGGCCCTGTTCTGCCCCTGGTCTTGGCACGGTCCTTCCGCAACTGCCTAACGAGCTGGGTCAGGGAATCCAACCGACGGGACCAAAGGCCGAGTAGAAGGGGGCAACTAGCAGGTGGACCAACTTCGTTTGACAGCAGTATGAATGCTACGCCCGGTGCGAGGCAAGAAGCAAACCCCAGAACTTTGGGGCTAGAGAACAGGCGACAGACCAGCTCTCTTCATCCCGAGTCTGTTTTTACCGTAAGTTAAGCAAACTCAGCCTCGCAGAAAGAGAGATCAA
Source organism: Tyto alba (assembly GCF_018691265.1). Lineage (NCBI taxonomy): Eukaryota > Metazoa > Chordata > Aves > Strigiformes > Tytonidae > Tyto > Tyto alba. The sequence continues at coordinate 25,668,678 of NW_024881323.1, read as the reverse complement.
AAGTAAATGCAGCTCATGACTTCTGCTGCTTTCAGATGCACAAACCTTAACAAGCCCAAACAATGGCTCGAGCTGTATTCCTCACCTTCCTGCCATACCACCGCTTGAAAAGGCATCGCGGGAAGCTGAGCTAGCAATTTGGAACAACCACAGCTCCTAACAACGCTTGAGCGAAACCGCCAAGGACACCGACATGCATTTTGAATATCTGCCTGCCGACGGGTGATGTTACAGAAGGTCTAGCGGAACCTTTTTGGACCAAATTCAAGCCTGCCATTCTTGATCGCAGGTCCAGGTCTCAATATAAGGAGTTCTGGCAAACTGTCCAAAATTCTAAACCAAATAACAGACTAGAAAGCCTTTGACTGTAAAATCCACTAACTACAGCCCAGCTTACCCCAACAGTCCATTTCTCATCTGAGTTCCCTTCCTTGAAAGACACTCTGTGTTTGTTTGCTCTGGGAGGAGGAGTAACTGATTCTCCTGGAAACGCAGAGGGAGTTGCCTGGGGTGTGCTGCGAACGCTGGATCTGAGGATAGACCGAGGAGTAAAGCCGGGAAAACCAGAAGCAGATGTGGCCAAAACTTCAGCTTTCTATGAAAAGAAAGAAAAATATTTAATTGAAAACCAATTCGTACCTTCAAAACGGAAGACTCCACTTCTCCAAAGCATTAGTTTCCATTACAGACTGAGGTTGCAGAGGCAGGGAGGACAAAGTTAACCTCTGCACTGCTCTTTCTCCAAAGGTATGAAAATCTTAACGATAAAACCCCCCAGGATCTTGTGGATTTTTGGTTTTCTTTTGGTATGTTGGTTGGTTGGTTGGTTGGTTGGTTTTTCCCACCAACACCAACTAAAATGTGATTTTTCAAATTAATTTCCTGAGGAAACAAGGATATGGCGTCTTGATTTCTGCATTGTTCTCTCCCTTCCCAGTAATTTTTGCAATTCCTACTCTGCTCTCTAAAAGGCGTACCACTTCAAATGTTACCCCAGCTACTGCCACTGAACACACTGCCATGCAAAATGGCAATCAGCAAAGCAACAGCGAGAGCTTATTGCTTCACTGATGAATCCATCCGCGCGCTACACCAAATTAAGGGGCTGCTGTACAAATACCTACACATCTTCACCTAGAAGCATCCAGGTCTTCTTACCTCGGCTCGGAAGAAGAATTTACAGTATGGAAAGGGTTTGAAAGGGGGAGAAGGAAACTAGCTCAATGAGAGAGGACAATATTCAATGAGAAGAAAAAGGCTGTCATTCAGAGAGATCACAACTACTTTGTTCAGGCAGGCAAAGGCAAAGAGACCCGCACCAAGAAGACAGGTCAAATGTTGTTACTTCCTTACAGGAGAAGAGTTTGAAGGCACTGAATGGACACACAGTTTAGCGCAAACAATTAACCAGTACAATTGCTGCCAAAAGCCATCACTGAGTTGGACAGAGACTGACATCCCTTAATGGACATCACTTAGCTGTCACTCACCTCACCGGATTAAGAAACTGAAGCATGCACGTTCTTGCTGGTGGCTATGCAAGTCAAACTGTGCAGAGCTGCTGAGCGCTTGCATAACGAGATGGTTAAGCCACAAACTGCATCTTTAAGGGTCTAAGCATATTGAAAAGCCCAATTTTAACTTCCTTTGTTCTGCACAGTTCATGAAGTTATGGGACAACGTGCCTACTGCAATTAGCTTAGAACTAAACTTGCCCTCTTCAAGGCTTTTCCCAACTTCCTGCTTCCAAAAGGACTGTATGTACAACCACCCCACATGCTCTGAAAATTTGACACAGTTTGAATCCAGCAGTGTTTGTGTCAAACATTTTGGTGGTTTCATTTTAAACAAAGTTTACAGGCCATTTGTTTGGTCGGTTCTTACTGTTTTTCCAAATACAAACCTTAACCACAAGAGGAGTCTGTAGCAAATTGAACTCTGGTGCTCTTGAAGAATTCTTTTGTAACAATGGTGACTGCCAGCTACCACCCTGTGCTGCAGAACATGAAGGGACAGGACGATCCACCAAACCCAGCAACCTGTTAAGATACCCAATTTAAAATATGAACATAAATAAACTAAGGAAGAAAATCACGCGGCGTTCAAGAAATCTTGAGATGAGATGTAAGAAAGACATTCAAGGAACGAGAAATAGAGGTGAGCCCTCACTGTTGGGGGGTGTATCAGGTCCACGCACAAGTTACCGCCTTTTCCTTTTTTCTTAGTTACTTCTGTACATTTCAAGCTTGATTTCCTAAATCACTGCCTCTTAGGGAAGAGAAATCCCATTTTAAGTTGACCAAGGGATGTAATTCTCACGTCAAAGAGAAATTCACCTGCATTTCAATGCTGGGACCACTTCAAATTCTCCACCGAGTTGTGTCCTTAAATTGCCCTTTTCTTTACCAGATACAAACTAAATGCAAACAGAGCACTTTGCAAACACAGAAAGTATATACACACGCACACACACACATACATATACACAGACATAAGAAAAGCAACACCATTTTGAAATATTCACTCTCTAGATCTACTATACCTGGAAGATTTTTGTGAAAATCTTGTGACCAGTGTCCCAACAACCGCACTGCGCAACTCTGCCTCAGGGAGAGGACGAGGTACGGCTGGTGGCTCTGCAACTCTAGCACTAGAACAAACAGGGAAAGGTAACTGACTTTCACTCCCCTGAAGTCCAAACATACCGGAATTCAGGTTTATTTGACCATCGCCCCTGAAGGAAAATCATCTGACAACCACCAGCCTCTTTTCCGCTCATTACAATTCCGCCCGATGTTAAGAAGGAAAGGCAGAAACGAAGCAGACACTGGGCAGGAAGCAGTCAAAGATCCCTGTTTGGCCACATAACCAAGTGTCTCAAAAGCAGTACACCGAGAGCTTGGTGGCAACCACAGTTCTAGTTTCAGCTGTCTTAAATTCTTGAAAACACATTTACCATCGCGTCAGTATAGGTCTTGGCCTAAATAAGATTATCATAGCCGAAAAAGTCTCTCTCCAAATATTACTTTGGATGAACTGATTACAAAAAAGCCAATCAAAGTTTATTCAGGTACACCTTCCTTCCAGAATACTAACATAATCCAAATGGATTTTTCGCTATTCCTCTCCACACACGTAGCTCAAAACTGAACTTTGTGAAAAGGCTGCTTACCTATCATATCGTGAGGAAATGGTTTTCTGCTCATTTCCTGCCCATGCTGCTCCAATTCTGGATAACACATTACTCATGAAAGTTGCTATGATACCCAATATCCTGGATTGGCTGGTTTTGTTGATCTTGATACTGGCTTTGGTCTCGCAACTGTAAAGCACAAGGGAAAACCTATCAGCCTTGTGTTATCAAAGTGAGCGTTTCTTGACCGCTGTATTCCCCGCGCTAAAAATTACCTCCTCTTAAGGCCGACAAAGGCAAATGGTAAGGCCTGGCTCTCTCTGCAGCCAGCTGCCTTTGAACTCTAGGAAGGATCTTCCGATATGGGCGTAATTCAGACTTTCTGGCACATGCCCCCTCTCTGAAGCGAGGATGGCGATCATTCTGATGAATAAAAAGCGTAAAGCAGTTAACTAATTACAGCGAGTGCACTGCACAGAACAGCAGCAAGTTCTACCCATCAGCACACGCCAACTTCACCCGGTAATTTTAGCAAAGTGGAAGGCAGACTAGATCAGTAACAGAACCGACAACTGTCAGTTAAAACAGTTCTGGCACTCAGCAGAACCTTATTCCGATACGCCTCTTGTTACCTTTGAGGAACCCCTTACAACAGGCAGTAAGAGGTGTAACAAAACCAGATCCTGACAACTTGTTTGTACCCTGCGGAGAGCTCCGACATGTAGACACGAGCACACGGCCCTGTTCTGCCCCTGGTCTTGGCACGGTCCTTCCGCAACTGCCTAACGAGCTGGGTCAGGGAATCCAACCGACGGGACCAAAGGCCGAGTAGAAGGGGGCAACTAGCAGGTGGACCAACTTCGTTTGACAGCAGTATGAATGCTACGCCCGGTGCGAGGCAAGAAGCAAACCCCAGAACTTTGGGGCTAGAGAACAGGCGACAGACCAGCTCTCTTCATCCCGAGTCTGTTTTTACCGTAAGTTAAGCAAACTCAGCCTCGCAGAAAGAGAGATCAAAAGTAAATGCAGCTCATGACTTCTGCTGCTTTCAGATGCACAAACCTTAACAAGCCCAAACAATGGCTCGAGCTGTATTCCTCACCTTCCTGCCATACCACCGCTTGAAAAGGCATCGCGGGAAGCTGAGCTAGCAATTTGGAACAACCACAGCTCCTAACAACGCTTGAGCGAAACCGCCAAGGACACCGACATGCATTTTGAATATCTGCCTGCCGACGGGTGATGTTACAGAAGGTCTAGCGGAACCTTTTTGGACCAAATTCAAGCCTGCCATTCTTGATCGCAGGTCCAGGTCTCAATATAAGGAGTTCTGGCAAACTGTCCAAAATTCTAAACCAAATAACAGACTAGAAAGCCTTTGACTGTAAAATCCACTAACTACAGCCCAGCTTACCCCAACAGTCCATTTCTCATCTGAGTTCCCTTCCTTGAAAGACACTCTGTGTTTGTTTGCTCTGGGAGGAGGAGTAACTGATTCTCCTGGAAACGCAGAGGGAGTTGCCTGGGGTGTGCTGCGAACGCTGGATCTGAGGATAGACCGAGGAGTAAAGCCGGGAAAACCAGAAGCAGATGTGGCCAAAACTTCAGCTTTCTATGAAAAGAAAGAAAAATATTTAATTGAAAACCAATTCGTACCTTCAAAACGGAAGACTCCACTTCTCCAAAGCATTAGTTTCCATTACAGACTGAGGTTGCAGAGGCAGGGAGGACAAAGTTAACCTCTGCACTGCTCTTTCTCCAAAGGTATGAAAATCTTAACGATAAAACCCCCCAGGATCTTGTGGATTTTTGGTTTTCTTTTGGTATGTTGGTTGGTTGGTTGGTTGGTTGGTTGGTTGGTTTTCCCACCAACACCAACTAAAATGTGATTTTTCAAATTAATTTCCTGAGGAAACAAGGATATGGCGTCTTGATTTCTGCATTGTTCTCTCCCTTCCCAGTAATTTTTGCAATTCCTACTCTGCTCTCTAAAAGGCGTACCACTTCAAATGTTACCCCAGCTACTGCCACTGAACACACTGCCATGCAAAATGGCAATCAGCAAAGCAACAGCGAGAGCTTATTGCTTCACTGATGAATCCATCCGCGCGCTACACCAAATTAAGGGGCTGCTGTACAAATACCTACACATCTTCACCTAGAAGCATCCAGGTCTTCTTACCTCGGCTCGGAAGAAGAATTTACAGTATGGAAAGGGTTTGAAAGGGGGAGAAGGAAACTAGCTCAATGAGAGGGACAATATTCAATGAGAAGAAAAAGGCTGTCATTCAGAGAGATCACAACTACTTTGTTCAGGCAGGCAAAGGCAAAGAGACCCGCACCAAGAAGACAGGTCAAATGTTGTTACTTCCTTACAGGAGAAGAGTTTGAAGGCACTGAATGGACACACAGTTTAGCGCAAACAATTAACCAGTACAATTGCTGCCAAAAGCCATCACTGAGTTGGACAGAGACTGACATCCCTTAACGGACATCACTTAGCTGTCACTCACTTCACCGGATTAAGAAACTGAAGCATGCACGTTCTTGCTGGTGGCTATGCAAGTCAAACTGTGCAGAGCTGCTGAGCGCTTGCATAACGAGATGGTTAAGCCACAAACTGCATCTTTAAGGGTCTAAGCATATTGAAAAGCCCAATTTTAACTTCCTTTGTTCTGCACAGTTCATGAAGTTATGGGACAACGTGCCTACTGCAATTAGCTTAGAACTAAACTTGCCCTCTTCAAGGCTTTTCCCAACTTCCTGCTTCCAAAAGGACTGTATGTACAACCACCCCACATGCTCTGAAAATTTGACACAGTTTGAATCCAGCAGTGTTTGTGTCAAACATTTTGGTGGTTTCATTTTAAACAAAGTTTACAGGCCATTTGTTTGGTCGGTTCTTACTGTTTTTCCAAATACAAACCTTAACCACAAGAGGAGTCTGTAGCAAATTGAACTCTGGTGTTCTTGAAGAATTCTTTTGTAACAATGGTGACTGCCAGCTACCACCCTGTGCTGCAGAACATGAAGGGACAGGACGATCCACCAAACCCAGCAACCTGTTAAGATACCCAATTTAAAATATGAACATAAATAAACTAAGGAAGAAAATCACGCGGCGTTCAAGAAATCTTGAGATGAGATGTAAGAAAGACATTCAAGGAACGAGAAATAGAGGTGAGCCCTCACTGTTGGGGGGGTGTATCAGGTCCACGCACAAGTTACCGCCTTTTCCTTTTTTCTTAGTTACTTCTGTACATTTCAAGCTTGATTTCCTAAATCACTGCCTCTTAGGGAAGAGAAATCCCATTTTAAGTTGACCAAGGGATGTAATTCTCACGTCAAAGAGAAATTCACCTGCATTTCAATGCTGGGACCACTTCAAATTCTCCACCGAGTTGTGTCCTTAAATTGCCCTTTTCTTTACCAGATACAAAACTAAATGCAAACAGAGCACTTTGCAAACACAGAAAGTATATACACACGCACACACACACATACATATACACAGACATAAGAAAAGCAACACCATTTTGAAATATTCACTCTCTAGATCTACTATACTTGGAAGATTTTTGTGAAAATCTTGTGACCAGTGTCCCAACAACCGCACTGCGCAACTCTGCCTCAGGGAGAGGACGAGGTACGGCTGGTGGCTCTGCAACTCTAGCACTAGAACAAACAGGGAAAGGTAACTGACTTTCACTCCCCTGAAGTCCAAACATACCGGAATTCAGGTTTATTTGACCATCGCCCCTGAAGGAAAATCATCTGACAACCACCAGCCTCTTTTCCGCTCGTTACAATTCCGCCCGATGTTAAGAAGGAAAGGCAGAAACGAAGCAGACACTGGGCAGGAAGCGGTCAAAGATCCCTGTTTGGCCACATAACCAAGTGTCTCAAAAGCAGTACACCGAGAGCTTGGTGGCAACCACAGTTCTAGTTTCAGCTGTCTTAAATTCTTGAAAACACATTTACCATCGTGTCAGTATAGGTCTTGGCCTAAATAAGATTATCATAGCCGAAAAAGTCTCTCTCCAAATATTACTTTGGATGAACTGATTACAAAAAAGCCAATCAAAGTTTATTCAGGTACACCTTCCTTCCAGAATACTAACATAATCCAAATGGATTTTTCGCTATTCCTCTCCACACACGTAGCTCAAAACTGAACTTTGTGAAAAGGCTGCTTACCTATCATATCGTGAGGAAATGGTTTTCTGCTCATTTCCTGCCCATGCTGCTCCAATTCTGGATAACACATTACTCATGAAAGTTGCTATGATACCCAATATCCTGGATTGGCTGGTTTTGTTGATCTTGATACTGGCTTTGGTCTCGCAACTGTAAAGCACAAGGGAAAACCTATCAGCCTTGTGTTATCAAAGTGAGCGTTTCTTGACCGCTGTATTCCCCGCGCTAAAAATTACCTCCTCTTAAGGCCGACGAAGGCAAATGGTAAGGCCTGGCTCTCTCTGCAGCCAGCTGCCTTTGAACTCTAGGAAGGATCTTCCGATATGGGCGTAATTCAGACTTTCTGGCACATGCCCCCTCTCTGAAGCGAGGATGGCGATCATTCTGATGAATAAAAAGCGTAAAGCAGTTAACTAATTACAGCGAGTGCACTGCACAGAACAGCAGCAAGTAATTCATGAAGTTACGGGACGACGTGCCGGCTGTACTGGAGCTGGCAGCAGTAATTGTTTACCACAGCCCACTTCCTTGGGAGCAGGTGATCATGTCTGGTGCAGCCAGCTGATGTTTGCAACAGCTCGCATCCCAGTGAGACCCCCCCGTCGTCAGCTGCTGCACTGAGCCCAACGCTCGGAGACACCGACGGGGGCCACGGGGGGTCTGAGGCAAAGATGCTTTGTGTTGTGCATGACCAGCACGGCCTGCACGCTTCCTTGCGCGTATCTGTGGCACAGAATTTATAGACGGGTCTCTAGAGACAGGCCTATCAGGGCTGTTCCCCGTCAAACTCCCTAGTTTGGATCTAAGAGTACTATCACTTCTGCTGACTAAAGCCAACACCTGCAGCTCAGTGCAACTCGCAAATAATGGGAACATCAGGTTACCACGTCTTGTGGCCTCTACAGCCCTGTCAGGCAAGATGGATGTATTTCCCCCTTGATTCCCTCATAGGCACTCACCTGACCCAAACTGGGTGGCTGGACATCAGCTGGCCTGGGAGACAGCCAGCCAGCTGCAAGACACCTCTTGCAGCTATCATGAATGGCTTCACGTATTAAAGGACCAGATTTCTTCAAAAAATTCAAGGTCTGAAACGTCAATCAAAAACTACAGATTAAGACAGCAGTATTATTCAGTCACTAAGGGTCTGGCTAACCACTAAGAGAAATAGGATAATTGTTCACTTAGACTCTCGGGAAGCTCACATCAGCAATATGCTTTGCGTTAGCAATCCGAGTAAGCATTACTACGTAGAGTCGTAAGGACGGCAGCCAAACTAGCAGTTACAGTTTCTAAAAAAAATCCTGTAAAACAAAATATTGGCCCTTGCAATGCTTAAGTATTTTCTCCCTTCTCTGTCAAAACACGGGCCTTTCTTTTTCCCTGAACACTGACACAAATTACTTTCTGTACAAGCTAAAACTAACACACAACTTCAAATCACGCTTTGCATGAGCCTTTATAAGCCTCTCTGTGCAGAGGCTGATTTATGTTGGCAATACGTAGTGAGCTGAAACTTAATTCAAAATTATTTGCCACAAGCTGTGCCCTGGCTTGGAAGTTAGAATTTGGCCAGGGTCGGGAAAAAAAAAAAAAAAATTTCTTCTCAAATACTTCTCAAACACAGTTTTTCACTTTCTCCATTCTGTCCTCCTATTTCAAGCAGACCAGGGATCAAAACCCTAACTCAAGACTACACAGGCAGTGCGACTGAAGGGTAATAAAGAAGAAACAGCTTTCTTCTTAGGAACGCTTTTGTTCTTGCTCCTAGAGCAACGTTGTATTCCCTTCTAGACGTTCAGTCTCGGATCGCGCTTCATCAGGAGGCAGTGCTCACTTTACAGTTCCAAGAGCAGACTGAAAACATTCTCATTTGCATAAAACTGGCAGGGTACAACTGCAATTATGCGTGTGGATGGGCAGGACGAGCATAAACCCATCTCTGACAGTGAAAGCAGTGCAGGAGAAAACTTGGAAAAGGTCCATCTCTTCACATTCTCAATAAAGATTCGGTAAATGATCACCTCCTTCTGGAAGCTGGTGCAAGTCATATGGACAACTCCGGAGTTCAGCAAGCACGTACCATCTGCAGAAACAACCAACATTTGACAAGCTTCCATACGCTCACAGTTACGTTATGACCAGTTTACAGTTTTTAAACAGCAGTATCTGGAAAGACAGATCTCAGTGCCCATCTTCCTCACCAGATCACTTACAGACTTTTTAAAAAAATAATTACTGCGTCTAGAACCTTCATCTCTAGCGCAATCGAGGTGCTGTGCTTTGAGCTTCAGTTCAAAGTCATTTCATTTTATAACCATCACCTCTTCGCAGGCTCTATCATAAAAGCACCAAACCCAAAACTCAGCACACTCTCGGATGTGTTTCACAATTTTAAATCCCACCTTAGTGCAACGTAATTTGAGTTGGGTTTGTGGGAGCTGGGGGTTTGGGGGTTTGGGTTTGGTTTTCGAGTGACAGAGAACAAGAGAACTATTTCATGTCATCTGACCTCAGTTTGAGCTTATCACTATAAAAAGCAGTGAAATACCTACCAAAATTATAGGAGCTTGGATTAAAAAACTGATCAGGTGGTGGATAGGAAGGAGGCACTCCGCGACAGAGACTCTGCTCACGTACTCGAATATCCAAAATGAGGCTTGGAGAAGTCATACTTAGTCCAGTATCCAGTGACCACAGCGCAAAATAGGGGCAGTCGTGAAGGAGTTCTTCCGGCCTTAAAGAAAACAAGTGCATAAGCTAAATGCCAACTTTCAGATGAATTATCTGGGGGGACACTGAAAAGAAGCTAAGAAAAATCTACCTCAGTGAATCTGGCATTTGAGCGTGATACCAGCGGTTAATGTCAAATACACCCAAGTAAGTAGATGGCTTTCCCTCACCATACGTATTCACTTGCCAGCTGAAGACTGATACACTGGTCTCAGGAGATATTACTGTAAAAGACAAGACGTTGTTTCTTATTTGTAGAAAACATGCCGTATCCGATATTTTTAAAGCACCGCTTCCTAGTTTGGTTTAATTCTGTTCTACCACTCATGCAAAAACAACACTGACTAAGAATAAGAAAAACAATTCACGGAGTAGCAAACACCTCTGTGACAGGTTCCAGGCATCCTGCCCCTTTTTCTTGTTCGGATTGTATCCGTTCCAAGCCAAATCAGATACATAATTAGTAGCTTATTAAGTTTTCCACGCATTAAGAGTTGAACAAGACATTTAGCTAGATGAACAGCTGAGCAAAAAAAAATATGCTAGGAACACAGACACTGCTTCTTTTAGAAAGCACACAAATAGTCATCGTATACACTTGTATCACTTAGCCAGCATTACTAATTTCCAGCTTTGTCTCAACCACACATTTTCAGAACAGCTCCTCTCCTGCATGTCCGCACCGAAAGAACACAATTATCACACAAAACAAATACAGAAACAAAAGTTACAGGTATTTTTTCCATGCCTCATACTTCAGAAAAAGGAGGCAGAAAGGGGTTTTTTTTTTGCCGTTTGGGTTTTTTTTGGTTTTCTTGGGGGTGTTGGGGGAGTGGTGTTCTTTTTTGTTTCCAACAGGTTTTTAGAAGGCACTCCTCTCAGAAACATGGCACAAGTGGAGAAAATCCAAAGGTGCTTTGATTAGATTTTGACACACCGTTGCTCGAGGATGGCATCACAAAAGACACGGAAGTTGCCGCTTCAGGACTAAGTCAAAGACAATCAGCAGAAATAGCCTAGAAAGGTCATGCAAGTGTCTTTGTGACACCAGACAGAAGTCAAGGCCCGTAAGAAGCGGGGGAAGGTGACTAACGCAGTCAAAACAAACGGCTATGCAAGTTATCACTGCAGCAGGCTCGAAGATATGGTCAGAGCGTAACTGGATTTGTAAACCCAGAGAGGTATATTTAATTACTGCAAGATAATGAAAGACACCATAAGAGTTTTAACTGTGTACATGGTCAAGGAAAGCTACCGCTGCATCCTGGATCCTGCTCTCCCTATCACCTGGGAGCAGGAGTAACAGTCCATCACCTCCTGACAGACTAGTACCTCTGTACCTGGCAAGTGGCCGAGGGAGGGCAATAACAGCACTGCGCATCCAGCAAGTTCTGGGCCTGCGCAACTGGTGGAAAACACCCAAATAGCTCATCAGGAGCTGGGCCAGAGTGGAAAAGTCCCTAACGAAAGTCAGTTATCCTGGAGCCCATAAACAGTGACCCCAGGTGAGACCCTCTGAGCTCTTCTCCTGGATCGCAGTGGGCCTGTGACCAGCATCTCCCCTGAGTTGGGATGCCTCTCAGCTATCAACTCCTCGAGGCACCGTCTGCTGTCGAAGCCAATGATGGGCTGGGCAAAGTCGCCCCCCTCGGGTCTCAGTTATTGGCTGTTGAGGAATGATGATGCTTTGCAAGTATTTGCTCTAAGTTTGAGAAGAGGGAAATTTTAACCGTAGGCTAGCTTTTCTTCACCCGCCTCTCTACTTATCTATGTGTTTGGGTATACACAGTTGTTTTTACGAGTGTGGGTACATACATATTTCACTGGATCCAAATATTTTTGTCTGTCTGTGTATTTGTACATCTTGTGTTTATGAATAAACATATGTACTTAGATAGATAGATAGATACGTAGATAGATCGATAGACAGACAGACAGATAGACAGACAGATAGATAGACAGATAGAGAGAGAGAGAGAGAGAGAGAGATAGAGAGATAGAGAGATGGAGAGATAGATTTAGGATACCACACAGTAAGTCATTGCGATTCTTGTCATTTTTGAATCTGTACAGTTAAGTCACTATTTTAATCATAACGTATTTTACTGAATTATTTTGTAAATCATTCAAGTGGTTAATGATTAAGTGCTGCTACTCATTAATAAATCTCAATTTGCTGCCAAACTATTACCGTGTTAGTATACCCATCCATGACACCTGGGAGAAGAGACCAACCCCGACCCTGCTCCCACCTCCTTTCAAGTAGCTGTAGAGAGCGACACGCTCTCCCCTCAGCCTCCTTTTCTCCTGGCTAAACAACCCCTGCTCCCTCAGTCGCTCCTCCTAAGACTTGTTCTCCAGAACCTTCAACTTCAAGGTGCGGCCTCACCGGGGCTGCGTACCGGGGGACGGTCACTGCCCCAGTCCTGCTGGCCACACTATTGCTGATACAAGCCAGGATGCTCTTGGCCGCCTTGGCCACCTGGGCACACCTCTGGCTCACATTCAGCCGGCTGCCGACCGACACCCCCAGGTCCTTTCCCGCTGGGCAGCTCTCCAGCCACTCTGCCCCAAGCCTGTAGCGTTGCGTGGGGTTGTTGTGACCCAAGTGCACTCGATCCCCTCATCCAGATCGCTGATACAGATCTTAAACAGAACTGGCCCCAATGCTGAGGCCTGGGGAACACCACTTGTGAGTGGCCGCCAGCTGGGTGCAGATACAGACATAGGTGTGAACAGGGAAAAAAAAAATATTCAGATCACATTCCTAAGCAACGCAGAGAATGATCTTCTTTTTCCAAGAAGACAGCTGGAGGAATAAAATGACTGACAAACGTTGCAGAGATGGCCCTACTATACAGTGCTATAGCATGTCAGCAAGCACAAAATAAACCCCAATTTCCCCCTTAAGGAAGTCCCACAAAACTCAAGCAACCCTTTTGTCTATTTAAATAAGCCCAACAAGCTCGTCTCTACAGATACTCAAGACTTTCTGACTTTCTGTGGGTACAGAACAACATTCACTGCTTAGATTCCCAAACTACTTTTTTAGAATAACCAAGCACGGACATCAGAACAAACCTTCATTAACGCTATCCTCTCCGTCAACCGGCTTGGGAAATTTTTCTACAGTCTGGCAGCTCAGAAATTTGGTATTGCCGGTCGGCCCTCTCCAGGGAAAGACTCCACACGTGAGATCTAAACTGAACCTTTCGTCACAGTATTCCAAACCCTGGGGAAAAAAGGAGAGACAAAAGGTCACTTTGGCGTAAAAACATGCCTTATTCCTAAATATGAAAGAATCTATGTACCAGAATGTAACATAATATGCACCTTATACTGTGTATTTCCCATGAGCTTCTTTCTGATGGCAAACAGAAACAACATCTGGCACGCAAGAGAATCAAGCGTCAAATCCTAAGGGGTATCTTTGGCTGTAAAGGCTTTGCACGTTTTCAAAATTTAGCATTCCCCTATCATTATTCGGTTCTAATCATGTTTTGCAGAAATCCTTGCAACACCAGGGTTTCTTTACAAACCGGAGGACAGATCTACAAAGAGGTATCTGAAATCAGGCGATACATACGCATGCAAAGCTCTTTGCTCTTGATTACAGGACTGAGGATGTTAGAGAAGTCTTGGCACTACAGCAGCTGAAGCTCTGTCAAGAGGTGTTATCTACTGGCACACCACCAGAGCGAAAACACATCCCTCTGTAGTAGCTGTGAGGACTTCTTACCGAGTAACCGTCTCCTTTCAAACCACATAAGCTTTTACCAGCTCCTCCTCTAATCTTGTCACACTAATGGGTGAAATATCCCCCGGTTCCTTCATCAAGCACGGCCACCAGCAAAAGGGGAAGCAGAGAGGATGTGGGAGGCACGCGGCCAAGGCGTTTAGGATCATGAATTACTACAGAGCCAGCAAACTACTTTGAGATATACCGAAACCCCAGCAGGATTGTGCTGAACCTCTGATACCACCTTTTCCTAGGGAAGCATTAATTGAAATACTGTCTTTCCAAATACAGAATTTGTTCAGGCTGTCTACCATGCAACACATCATTGTGTGTATTGACAAATAGCAGCTCTACAATTTAAAACAAAAACAAAAACAAAAACAAAAAAAACAACTCACCAACACCCCCTCCCACCTAACACACAAAATACTACCACCAAGGAAAAACCAACACAACAATCAATTGTACCACACTCTACCGAAGTTTCCTAAACTTTCAGAGCTCTAAAATGAACTGGTACGACACAGTACACTCCCATAGGATTTGATATGATACATCTAAATCACCTAATCTGAGAAGAGACAAACCTCCTCTTAACCGTTCTAGGAAATACTACTAATAAGTATCAAGGCTGGCTTTAAAAAAAAAAAAAAAAAAGGGTCTTTCATTACTGAAAAGAAAAATGCTGAATTATGCTCTGAAGCACGCACAGTTCATTCTATTTTATCAAGTAACTTCTGCAATAACAGACACCACCAGACACGTGCAGAGTAGAGAAGCCAAAACCACCTCTTTGAAAAACTAGCATGAAGCCCAAGCAACCGATCCCGTTTTCATTACAGAAGGAACGATCACTAAAACCAGTTTATAATAAATGATGTTGTCCAGAATGAGAAGTCCATCATTCCAAAAGACCGTTGCATCAGATAAAGTCCTCAAACTCCATAAGCCTTTTGGAGATTAATTTGAACGGCTATCAATTTCCTCTCTTATTCATCTATGAACAGCCACAGAGTTGGGGCAGAGGGGAAGGGAAAGAAGATACCAGTTCCTGCCTGAGACACCTTCTGAAGCAAACCACTGTATTTTACATTTTCCACTGGGGCAAGCAAATCTAAGCTGAGCAACTCCGCTGTATGGAAGGTGTTAAGTAATTACTTTGTGGACCAGTAAACTACAAGGACAGTTTTCAAACGAGATGCGCTGGTCAGACTCGGATATGAAAGCAGAGCCTCTATACTCTGTCCAGCCGCAGGCACTGTGTAGGACAAGGGCCAAGATGTGCTGCATGGCCACGCCTGGGGGCACTAGATTTACCAACTCCCGAGATGGCATAAAAATGATCTTTGTAAGCATAACTTCAACATTCCGTTACATTAATTGCTTGAGCACAGGCTTAAACCAGCCCTGAAGGCAGTGGAGACACAACTCTGATGCTTATTTACAAAACTACAGTGCCACATGTTCCAAAACTCCTATTTGTGACTTTTTACCATGGTAAGAAGTCAGTTGCACTGTCTCATAGCCTCAAGTCTGATTCCTGGAAAGTAAAGCACTGCTGTAGTAGACACAAGTCTTTCAACTTCCTCTGAATTCTATTCAATGAACGAGGGTCAACGCTAGCTTCCTCTTTGTTTACTCAAACTTGGCCTGGCAATCGGGAACAACTCTTACACTTTCTGCCATGGAAGATGGACAAGGATCTTGACTCAGCCAGTCATATAGGCAGAGAGCCATGTGGTACTGACCAATCTCTGACTACAAGGAAGTATTCTGAGACTGAAAGTGTCCACCGTCGAGCACAGGGCCTGGCTTAATGCATCTTTGGGGTTTGGGGAGGGGGGCTTGGGAGTTGTTTGGGGGGCAGTAGGTATCATCAGGTCTCAGTACGAAGCTACACGGCTCATCTGGAAGCGAGCTGAAGAACCCATCTTTTCTCCCCGGAGGCTCCAGCTGTTTAGTTCCTTCTTCAACTCCCTCCCGAGATTGGTTCCTGTTTCAATCTTCCACAGCACTCAGCACAGGGAAGCAGAGGGAGTAAAATATCTCAAACCCAGAGACTGGTGCCTGACACCTGCTGGAAGCCTGTGAATGTACTACTGATTGGACAGTCTGCAGAGGGTCAGGAAGTCTTACAGTAATTACACCACAGCTTTCTCAGGTCACAAACACAACAACATTATTCAATCCTTTGGTGTGCTTTTTTAAAAACGGTGCCAAGCAGAATTTCTAGTAGACCCATTCTTAAAGGCTGCTGAAGGACCTCAGCTCTCTGAGGTGAAATCTGGTGCTACTCACATCTTCAGTTAAGAAGAATTTTATTTGGAAAAGCTGCTGCCTCTTCGGGAGTTGCATGTATATGGGCTCTTTGCAGACGAATCTAGTTGGAACACACGACACTGCAGTGTGAAGTTGTATGACTTGTTCTCAAGAAGTACGGACAAAGGCCACGCCCAAGAAGACTCGGCAAAACATTTTTTTTTTAGTCAGCTCTGAGTTTTGACGGCAAGTATTAGCCCAGCCAACTCAACTGCTACTCACGAAGAGGAAATTACTGTTTTCAGCTTTTGACATACGTGCACGTCTTACCTCGTACATGACCTGTCCTGATGCCAGGCGTTTTCTCTCATGAAATAGTAACTGCAACAGATGTAAACTCACAGCGTCACCTTCACTGAAAAAGGTACAAATTATATGTGATTACAAAGCTGCTTTATAGTCCTTGTCATCACCTCATCAGAGCTAGACCAAAGCCTTCTTAATAGCATGCTCTTGCTGAAAAGAAAAACCCACTGCCCAAAACATGACAACCGGTCACATTTAGCAGCTAAAACACAAAGGAGGAAATGCTGGCACTAACAGCTTTGGGGACAAATGCCAACCATGCAGTCTGAAAGCTTTAATATGCTGTATGGACTAACGTTTGTTGGAAACGGTTCTTCACCGTGAAGCGTTCTCCAGCAAAACTGCTTTACAGTCACACCCAAAAAGATTGACACTCTCTGGACAGCTGGGCTGATCAAGTAGCTTGCTGATGCTGAAAGAGAGAGGTCTTTCTTTCTCCCCTCCCCTCCCCTCCCCACCAAACTTCCCGTCCCTCTCTTGCATACGCTGCACCCTTCCACCTTCTGATCTGATTCATTAGCCCGGCAGGAAACCATCGCCCTCTCTGCTCAACAGTGAGCGTTTTGTGCCAGGTGAGCTGAACCGGCTCGTGAAGGCTCCAGAGGCTGCTGAAGCTGGCACGAGGTGACAGGCAATACTGTCACCTCCCTCCTTCCGGGGCAGCAGGCTGCGGTAGCGGCACGTTTAGTGTTCCAGGTCTGCAGCCTCGGCTCCTTTCAGCGGCAGTTTCATACCACGGTGCGAATATCAAAGAAATCATGAAGCAGTCATCAAGAAACAAAGCAAGCGTTTAAGAAAGCGAGCACAACAATACAGCCGCTGTTGCTTTGCCTCCTTTCGGGAGGCAGGAACCAGTAGGTCCCTCTTCACTTCTGCTAAATCCTGACAAGGTTGCATTATAAGCTTAACGGCTTCCGTACCTGAGAGAATCGTCTGCACAGCTGAACAAACGAAACATATATGCACGTATATATCAACTGTATGCGGACAAATATTGAAAAAAAAAAATAATAATCAGTGGCTTATAGTAAGTGTTTATTCACCTTTCTTGGGTAGACTGAACAGCCCACAAGTAGCAACAGTTGCGAGGATCCTTTTCAGGCTCTTGAAAAGTGACAGCATAGACAGGAATCCTTCCTCCTGCAAGCTGAGAGTGGTCCCTACAGGTTTAAAGAAATTTAAAAGAAAAAGAAAAGAAAAGAAATTAAGAGGTGATCCTACTGGCCCTAACAGTTTGTAGAGGGCTAGAAGCATCTCCTGAGAAAAGAGCACCTTCTGTGCTTATCCTCAAAGTACAGAGGTCATAATTCCCTCTCAAACAAGTGAGTCAAGGAAGCAACTACTTTTTATGCAACTGTCAAAGGGTGAGGAAATTACTGTCCATCCAATGGAACAGCCTGGGTTTATGCCCTTCTCTGCCTGAGGGGGAGGAACACAGACGATTACTGCAGCTGCCAGGCAAATGACTGTTCTGGCTGCTGTAGCCTACTTCAAGATTGAACTTAAAACGCAGCGTATCTTCTGAACAAATGTAAACCAGTGCCAAACAGAAGTAGTTCCTCGTTTCTTTACTTGGACTACGTAAAGCCCCTTTCTTCCAGACTTCTGAACCTTATCTGTACCTTCACAGTCGCTTCTTGCCGTCTAATTATCCCTCCACTGTCTATTTAGGCATCCAACAGTTTCCGGAGAGGCACTGCAGATTTGCTGAAGTGAATCCCTACCCGAATTTGGACAAATATTTCGAGCGAGATTGCTCTCTGGCAGATTTAAAATCATCTCTTAATTTTTCTATTCCTCGTGAGTTCACATGTCCCTTATTCTCATCTCCAAGTGTTCCACGCAAACTCTCATTCACGTGCATTGCTGCCTCAGAATGGCTCACTCCCCTGTTTCGGTCGAGGCTGACACGTAAGAAAGAATATGTTTTCAGGCACAGACCAGCTATTGATTCTTCATGTCTCACTAGTATCATCCGGGACACTTTAAAGAATATCACCACCAAAATCACACTAGCAACATAATTATGCCTTTCAATGCATGCCCTAATTGCAGTAACTTCTTCAGAAAAAGCATTTCTAAGATCTGTTTCATCGAAATACACACATTTCCTGGTTTCACCAAATGCCACCGAAAGAAGAAACTGTCTGATAAAAATCAGCTCTATCACGTCCTAACTGCTTGCCATAACCCAAAGAAGCACGCTTTCCACAATGCCTCAATCCACAGGCACAGTAAGGAAAACAATCCCGGTCCACTGGGGAGAAGGCGGTCCGCTCGGGCCTTGTGTGACTTCACAGCTCTGTCAGAAGAGGATTTCTAAGCATTCTTCCAAGATTACATGCAAAATTTCAGTCCCGGAAACAGTTCTCTTGTAATTAACGTCCTTCCTTAGGCAAAACATGGAGACCGGTGCACCGCCAGGCACAGCCAAGTGTAAAGGCCTACTTACTCCCTCTTCAACGTTTTCATGTTCCACAGTGACAGGTAGCCATCGGAAAAACCCACGACGAGATGATTGCTTCTGCTTATGTAGCTCAGGGTTGATACTGCTGTTCCCGAAGGATTTTGTAATTGAAAACAGAGATGTCTCCCTTCTCTGGCCACAGTTTTTCTTCTCTTTGGAACTCCCACAGGAATTCCACTGGCAACTTCCAGATCTACACACACAAAACCACACAAGGAATGAATGTGTTATGCCATTCACGTTGCATTTTCAACACTGACGTGACTACACGGGTAACCTAATTCTACCAGCCAGGCAAAATACCCATTTATGCAACGCTTCTTTTGCTACTGCCGTCTTCTGTGTATTCAGAGAACATAAGAACTCTCCGATCGGACGGGTATTCTCCCTCGTATGGCAAAACCAGGTAAAAGCGTAACCTTCAGCGACAAATTCGGCTTGGACTTTGGAAATCAGGAGTTGGGGCTTCACGGTGAAGCTATCTGAAGTGCCATCAACTCCCAAAGCCACTGCTGTATTAGCTGGAACAGCGTATGCCATCTGAATACACCAACCGGAGATCTCATTCACCCACATGCATGAATTTTGGAAAGTCGGATTTGTTTCAAAAAGCAAGCTTAAGATCTGCCCCAAGTCAGCTAAGAGAAGCAGAACAACGTTCCCAAGAAATAGGGCACCTCCGGCACAACTTCCTGCCAGGCAGCTGCACCGACTCAGACGGTGAAATCCCTACAGCTCACCGGCAAGAATCACGGGGACATGGGGATCGTGGTGGGAGGGGGGCGTTTACAGCATTAGCGGGAGCACTGGGCCACTCCCATTTTTCATCAGTTCAGGACTAGGTGATGTCAAACTGCCACCTGTAATCAGCACTCATCAATGTCTGCACACGAGTATCTGCAAAGTGGCACGCATACTGTTTGTTAAAAAGACACCAGGTTTCTTCCTTTTAAATTCAAGTTTAAAAAGCGCACGCTTACCCGATGCTTCTCTTTCATTCTGACTGCAAGATAAATTATCCAAGCAAAGGTCAACCAGAAGTAGGTGGCCAACATCTGTAGCCACTGCTGCCACGCCAAAGAGCCATTGCAGGCTCGGATGTAGGTGCCGAGCGCTCGCACTGGTGATGCCTCCGTGATTAGTTATGAGCTCTACAGCAGTTACCTACAGGGAGAGTGCAAGTCAGTATTTAAGCTGCTTGACAAGCTAAACGGAAATCATTCGAAGGTGAAACCAGAATTAGCACATCAGAAACAAGAAGGTAAATACAGGATCATTAGGCTTACAGACAATATCCAATTTTATCAAGAAAAAATAATAAAATAAAGCCCTCTACAAACACCTGGTACTTCTTCCCATTCACTAGATCTCCCGCAGTTACTTAACGGAATTACCTTCCGCTCACATGGCGCATTCTGTTATTACAGCTCACCAACCTCCCTTTGCTACCTGGAAATAATTAAGTCTAAGAAAACACAGAAAATCAGACGTATGCAAGAAACTTGACCGTAATTAAGGGACCGAAGGAAGACAGACAAAACTAAATCGCCTTCTCCCACTGCTCACAGCCCATCGGCACTGGGACACCGGCTACGCCTCCTTTGCCAAACAGGTATTACGATAAATCATGGCTGTAAGTCACACGAGGCAGCGGTCAAGTCGCATGGTAGACGCACCATCTGCATGGGAATTACACATTTTTACACAGTGTTCAAGGGAGATACTGGCTCAGTAAAATTTACGCTCGTCCTCATGGAGGGTAAAGGTAACAACCAGATAAACTAAAAAGTTTTCCATGCACACCAGCACTTTTGTGAATGGGAACAAAAATTTGAAAGGCCAGACTAAAACAGCAGCAAAAAGAACAGCAGCTTGTGGGATAAAAAGCTAACTCCAACTACGGAAGAAGCCTATAGACCAGGAACATTTGTCAAAATACCGTTCAATAGTTCTGAAACATGCAACCATTATAAACCAATTTTAGATAATTAATGCCTTACATTCAGATTCGCTTTTCCAAGAATCCCATTCAAATAATACTCCACTGACACTCTGAGTTTTCTGCTGTGCTTCACGTGTATATCCAGAGGGCAGTGAGAGATGCTCACACACACACACACAGAATTACACCAATATTCTGTCGAAGCTTGAGAGTTTGTTTTTTTAATTCTCTGAGTGACTACACACCTACTCTTACTAGAAGGCAGTTATACGGTCACTATAAATACCCTGTATTAAAACACTAAGGGCTTCACACCTTGGACCACAGTTACTCTAAGCTAGTGTTAAACTCTACAGCTTAGCTGTCCACAGAAGATATACCCACGTGGAAAAGAGTCCAGAAACAAAGGTGCTCATTAAAGCCTTAAAACAGTAACGACTGTTAGTACTGTGGAAAGTGATGTTAAGAACAGATCTGCATTTTACGTTTAAAGATCATCAGCGTGAAGACCAGAGAAACATTCCAGCAGACTCAAAACGCGTATGACGTAACTTATAATTTGGAAGTACGAGTTACCGAAGAAATTCAAAACCTATGGACCGTGGCCAAGTACAAGTTTTATCTACTTGGTTTTGCTTACCCTTACTCCCACACTCACAACTTCAAAGCTAACAGTCCAACTGGCAATACCTCTGCCCTGTCTATGCCCGTCTGCCTCATCTAGTCGCAAAAAGATAGGAAGCAAAATGAAAGCAACAGACCAAACATGCTTATAATCCAGAGCACTAGGGTGTAAGAGCAAACACTCAAATAAGCTGTGACTTTATTCCGAAATCCACAACCTTCATCACACAACAGCCAACTTTTCCCCCACAACGTTTCTTCACATTTTCTCCTGAGGCATTTCTTCGTGCTATAGAAAAACTCCCTAATACAACCGAGAACTACATTCGACCTCAAGTCACTTCTGTAGACACAGAGGCGGTAGGTGACATGGTCCTTCTTAACCTTTCCTTCTCCTATTCCCAGTTCACTTAGATTTAACAAATAAAACTATAAAAAGCAATGTCATTTTCCACAAATGTCATTTGCTTACTGATTATATGCTGATGTCAGCACACAGCATGCCCTTCCGTCTGAAACTCCGGGATTTCTCAAGGTGATAGGCAAACTAACACAGTGGAGCGGCAACCCAACTCCTATCTTCTGAAATTACCACAGTACAAATGCTTACTACTAGTAATCACACTGTAGCATTACAAACAAACAAGCAAAATGCCACCCGTGTTCTAGCAAGTCAAGCCAAATCACTTTACGGAAAGCTGGGTAAGAAAGAAGTATTTACTTGTTGCAGATTCTGGGAGGATAAAACCAGAATGCACCTTGATGTTCAATTAACTTACGCTGATTCTTGTTTGCATTAAGACAATGAGACTAGGGGTCATCACATCATTTGAGCCCAGGGCTTATACAAGACAGAAAAAATTGGCAACATCACAACACTGTATCCCCTCCACACAAACACAATTTCAATAATCAGAGGTTCAAGGGCCACACACGGAAAGTTGATCTTTCAACAGTCTGTCAGATAACTTACTAAAGGCTCTTTTTTCTAACCTAAGGCAACAGAAAGAATCTGTTCTGCTCTGAAGTCACCGGCTTGCTTGTCTGAGACTCATGGGACTGGGTCTAAGTCATTTACAGCACAACTACAGACCTCTGAGATATGTTAAAGACAGTATTTCTGACAGAATAAACCATTCAGGAAATGTATGCTACAGAGACTTTAAAGACTGGGGGGGTTTCCCTTTTCACTCTGCCCCAAAAAGCATAGTTTTCAATGCCCTTTTTTGTGGAAGCGGAGAGTTAGGTAACTATGTGCTCTGCAGTAAAACCACAAAACTTACCTTACGATCAGTCAACTCCAAAGATAATGGTACCGTTAGGCCCAGGATCAAGGCTGCCTTGACTGGATACTCTGAAGCGACAGAATGCTAACGCAATACAGAAAAAATACCTCCTGCAAAGAGACGCTCCAAAGCTTTTCCGGAAACAGGATCGTGCAGCACCTAACAACATAAAAGCTTCGTTTCTCCAATTAAAAAGCACGTACCCTTCCTGGAAGAGCCACGCCTTTAACCACTCTTGATATTCCAAGGTCGTACAGACAGAGAACGCTTCCCTCTGCTTCTTCCAAGCCAACCAGCAGCCCAGTTCTCTTCTGCCAGGAAAACTCCTTTACCACACGCACAGTGGGAGGCTGTTTATTTGCTCCCTGGAAACGGTACGCAGAGAGCCGCGCTCCTGTCACAGAGCTCACCGCCTGGAGTTGAGGACCACACGCCTGCCACGCCAGGCCATGGCTCCCTGGAAGAGAAACGCAAGAGGACTTAAGCAAAGGTCCAGCAGAAGACTGAAAACTGCCGAGAAGTCACAGTCACCGCCCTTTCCTTCAGTAAAAGTACCGAGCAGAGGAAGACCAACCCGCCCGATTCCGGTCAAGTAGTTAAAGCCACCCGTTGAAATCCTCAAGGAATGTATCTGAAAATTAACACCTTTGTTATTTTGCATTTGTACTTGTCACTCCCGCACTGAAGAGTTCTGATTGTTTGGGATAAAGATTACGAGATATTGATCTCTAGTCTGTTTACCATATTCAGCTAGGTTTTGCTAGAATCCTCTAAATACATAGGGGAATACAAGTCCTAAAGCCTACTTTGAGTAGAGCAAATCTAAACCAATTCGTTTCTAGTGTATTCATTTTACTTGCCACATGCCTACTTTGGGCAGGGATTTAGACTTCAGCAAGAATTTATCTTAAAATGGGCACCACATGAGTAAACTCAAACTGTTACACGTGCTGAGCACAGGAAGAATTTAACACGTGCTGTTTCACTGAACTTCCTCAAACTCAAAGCAAGGAGTAACTCAACTCAACCACTGCACTTCCAGTCAGGCAGGTGGACTCTAGCTGGTCTAAACAGAAGCCCAGGCATCCGGGCAGGCACCCAGCTCTACTTTCAGATCACCTAGAAAGTCAATGACCTAATCTGCTCAGCCACTTTCAGCAACTCTCACTGGGTACTCATCTGCGTCCTGTCAGATTCTTGGGAAATACGGATGCAGCGCTCAACAGCCTTCTCCCCCTCCTTCTGTTTTTATTCACACTAGAAAAGTAAAACCAGGGGGGTTTGCCTCTGTAACATTTCGGCATGTGACGGTCACAGAGATTGAGCTGGTACAAATCAATACGGCCCCAAACAACACTATTACTTTTTGGAAAACTGCCTCTTACTGAATTAGAATTTGAGGAGGGCCACCGACCCAGCAACGCTTACGGAAATTGTTCTGATGGCACAAGATGGGTGCAGGCTGCTGTAGTTTCAAAGCTGAGCTACACTAACGTTTTAATATGAACACGTTTAATAGTTAAAACATCCTTTCTGTTCTCGGCAAACCCGACGCATCTTAACAGCACCAACCTGACACAGTTGCTACGGTGCCCCGGTGCTTCAGGTAACCTCCAGGCAATAACATCTTTGCACCAAGACCAAATTTAAAGGAAAATGCTCACCTCCAGAAAACTTCCCGCTCAGCACAGAATCTAGGGTTGTCTCATCTTCCCCAAGTGCCTGAACAGTCACCTCGGGAAACTGCAGCAGACTGCTCGTTACCCGAGCCATCAGGTCTCGCACTCTTCACTGTAAAGAAAAAAAAAAAAAAAAATGACCCACGTCAGCCCTAACTATTTTTGAGATTGACACAAGTTCCATCGGGATGCAGCGAATCATCTCCTGTACATCACCTGTAGTTCTTTCCCTTAAAAAAGCGGCACTCGGGACAGTTTTCAATCTCACAGCAGAGCAAAGCGAGAATCCTTTCCCTTCTCTGATGCCTGTGGGATCACAAACAAAAAGTGACACAGACGTATGGACAAGATAAATAACAGGAAAAAACCCAATACCCTGAGTTCACGTCTGCTCACATAGGCTAATAAGATGCGAGCTGAGAAAAATCGTATTTCACATTGCAAGCAATACAGACTTCCACAGTTCATCATTCAGAAAGTAGTTTCCCATACACTTACGATGGAAACAGAACACAGCACTTTAAAACACTGATATTTTCCTGTTCTGAGATCCTCGTATTCCTTATTCCAGTCCCTTCCTTCCTACTGCCTGCCCTCATCACATCCCTGCAGTCTACTACAGAAATTTCTAGGCCCTTCAGACGGTGTCCACACTTCTACAGGTGCTCCACAAGGAGTTCGTATTTCACTATGTCAAAACAGAGGTGCTGGTGGCAAAACTTGAGAGCTGAACTGATTTACAGGGTTAAATAGGTGGCTAAACAAGAGATATTCCATACACATGGGAATGCAAACTACTCCAAGTTACTACGTTCTGCAAGTTCTCTGCGCTATTGAAAATGGCACCGTAAGAAAGTTCATGCTCTGAAGCCTGTGCACTGGAATCCACTACATGTCCAGTCACAAGCACTCGGGTTGAGAATATGTCCAGTATCTTCTGCCAGCGCAAAACCAAGGAGTGTGGGAAAGGCAGGAAGTGTAAGTCAGGGGCCTGCACTAAGCACAAGTCAACACGTTGAAAAAAGCGTTGCCAATGGCAAAGCCAGTATCGCAGGACGCTGCTGCAGCCAGCCAGCCTGACCACTCTGCCAGCATTCACAGCTAGCACAGATCAAGTTCCAACTGGGACAACTTCTTTGCAGCAGTTTTGCTGCATTTGCTTTTTGGTGCTTGTCAGCGTTTCAAAGTAAACAGCGGGACAGCCTTTTGCACTGCATCCGGGGGCTCCAGAGAGTCAAAAGCCCTCACCTCCCTCCACCCGCTGGCAAAGCTCCGCCTTACGCAGCCCAGGACACCAAGAGCCTTCTCTGCACGGGGGCCACTTCTGCCTCACGGTCAGCTTGGTGCCCAGCAGGCTCCCAGGGTCTCTCTGCCAAGCCTCTTTCCAGCTGGGCAGCCCCCAACACATGCTGGTGCATGGGGTTGTTCCTCCCCAGGTGCAGGACTTGGCCTTTCCCCTTGTTGAACTGCCTGAGGTTCCCGTCAGCCCATTTCTCCAGCCTGTCAAAGTCCCTCCGCGTGGCAGCGTGACCCACCGGGGTATCACCTCTCCACTCAGACCAAAACAGGAGTTTTACTCTAAAAGGCCACGAGCATATCGGAGACCGTCTGCCTCGGAATTCTACAATCAGGCTTATCTCACTCAAGCGCAGCCTACAGATTCTCCTGCAGAGTCTGTGCGGCTGCTCCATAAGCACGAATCTACAGCAGCAGGTGAGAAGAAGAAAGAGTTTCAGCTCTCTAGCCCAACAACCCCCAGCAGAGAAGATCCCGGAGCTGATGCAGCCCACAGCTTTGACTTCCCTTTAAATGAAAAAACAAGCCAAACCACCCCAGAACTTGACGCTAGAGCCAGTTTACCCAGCTACCTCCTGTGGCTATTCCCTGACAAAACTCCGCTGTCATCCAAGGGGTGCAGTCCCTGCCTAACACGGCAGAGTTTGCAAAAGCTCCCGACGTCAGTTCTGAAATGATGCTCTTTTTCACACCGCTTGGTGTACCTGGACAGACGGACGTAGGTGCTGAGTGCCTCAGCACAGAACACACACGCAGCCTTCCTGGCAGAGGGAGACCGTAGTCAGCAGGACACCTCCAGCGCGCCACCCCCCAGTGACATCTCACCGCTTGCCCCTCGCATCACAGATTCCAGAATCACAGCATCACACTGAAGACAAAGGCCTTCCAGAATCTCTGGAGGTCACCCGGCCCAGCCCCCCTGCTCAAGCAGGGTCCCCAGGGCAGGCTGCCCAGCACCCTGGCCAGACAGCTGTTCAATCCCGAATGCTGAAACATACTTTTACAAACAGCAACCTGACAAGCTGAACTGCGGGGACATCTGCAACAGGGCAACAGGCCTGGGTTTTTGGTGACTCTCTCCTACAGATTTAAGTATGTTCTCCCCACGCGAGGGAAACAACGCCACACCAGCAAAGCCTAACTTTTTTTTACCACGCACTCTAATCAAAAGAAGCCTATGCACAATAACCTCCCTAGCAAAGTATATGCCCATGAGAAACTATCACCTAATTAATTAAACAGCTGTGTAGTTTGTGGCAAGATGCAGCTCATTTTAAGTTAAAAACTGAACGGAACTTGGAAGCGTGTCTCCTTGTTTCCCCACTGGGGGAAAGGATGGCTATCATATAATATATATATATAAAATACATATCTATAAAACGTATATAAGCACATATCATAAACATACATATAACAGATACCCTTCGGGCTTTGAAACTGAGAGAAAATGAGCTCCTAACAAAAATTCAGCGTAAATTTCATTTCACTCTACTCAGAGCAGTCCCCTCATCTGTTTCCACCTCAACTAGCCACCCACTCATACAGAGTTCAGAAAAAAGATGAATGGCCTCTTGCAGGATTTTTGATTTTGCACGGTTACATTCCTTACAATACCTAAAGCCGTCCTCACGGTCTGTCTTCTCTGGTTTGCAAAACAGCAATAAATACGCCCTGTTTTGGGTATAATCGTAGCGCACCCACCTTTAAATTTCTTTGTCAGCTTTGTGAGAGGAGGAGAGAAAAGGAAGGACTCCTTTTCCTCAACAGGCCGTTTCTGATGCATGGCAGTTCTGCAGGATCTGGTTCTTGAAACAGGATCTGTTGAAGTTCTTGATCCTTCATCACGTCCTGACAGGTTTATGTCTTCAAGCAGCAAAGGACTGCCATCAGGTCCTCGGCAGAAGGCCTCCTCCCCTGTGCTCTCCTTCAATAACGATCGTCTCTTTCTGCCCCGACGGGCTCTCCTTACTGGACTCTGAAACAGAAAAGGCCCAAACAATAGGCCTCAAACCAAAGTTGACTTCTGAGTGCATTCCCCCACCAGCAATCAGCATCTTAGCAGCAGAATGAAGCAACCAGCACTTATCAGCATGAAAATGCAACCCTGGGAACAATCCCTGGGAACTGTAAGTAAACAATAGGAAGTAACTATAAATCCCAAATGTAAAGAAAAACAGAAACTCCTCAGACGTGCCCGGATCCTGGCCAGATCCGGACACGCCTGAGTGAGGCATGTCAATCTACCAGGTATCTCCTGTGCATTTCGTTTAGACTTGTTTGTTAAACTGTATAAAAGCCAGACCCTCTCACAGCACAGACGGAGACCTCACCTACGAGTGGACACACTGCGTAGGACTTCCCAATTTCTGGGAAAGGCTCTCTGATCCTTCGCTGTGACGGGGCTCCCCAGCTGATGCACGGGTCGGGGTGATGGTAAAGTATGAGGGCAATTGGTGATGGATCTTTCTTAATCACTATAGCCAGCTTTATGTAGTAACGACTAGGTGCATTACCTTGCTTATTCTTTCTGCTGCTTTAAACAGTAATGTCTAGGTGCATTACCTTGCTTATTCTTTCTGCTGCTTTAAGGTAAAATAAGCCTATTTCTTTAACTTGGTGTCTGTGTCCTTTGTGTTAACCCCGTCAATTGGCAAACCAGACTCCCGGGTGTGGCTGATTCCTCATTTGCCTGTGGAAGTTCTTGCTCACGAGTATCCGTTTTTTCTGGCTTGGCATGTGGAACTCTTCTTCTGCCCCTAGGAGAACCAAGGATTTCCACTCTCCCACCTGCACGTATGCCTTCCTGAGTACAGGCAGATTCTTTGCCTGCCAAGAAAATTTGTGCCCCCTTCCTCGCGCGTCTTCTAGGAGTGACAGGAAGTTTAAATCCTGCCCGAGGAAGCGATGATTTAGACAGATCAAGGGCAGAATTTTCCAAAACTTCTGATGAACTCCTCTTCCTCCTTCTGCCTCTTTTAGTTGGCACAGGTAAGAGGAGTTGGTCACTAGGCAGCCCCTCCTGATCCTTGACAATACTGCCAGTAAATTGTCAATCAATGAGTTTCGGTTTTCTTGCACTTCTGCTGGGACTGACTGCCTGTTTAATCTTCTGATCGGTGGCACTCTGGCCAGCTTCTTGACCTCCTGCTCTTTTTCTTCCTCTAGTCCTTTTGGAAGGAGCAGAAGCAATAACGCTACCTTCAGCAGGAGAACTTTCCTCGCTAGCCTCTTGCGAGACTTCAGAAGCAGCTTCCTCTGCTCTCCTTAATCCTCCTCTTGGAGTAACAGCTATGGGCAGCCTGCTGACGGACAACGCTTGTCCATCAGAATGGCTGCTTTCTACTTTTTCTGAATTAGTCAGTTTAGGCTTCCTACCTCTCCTAGGAGGAACAGGCATCACAGGTATTTGCTCATCTCGAGTATTTCCTCCCGTTTCAAGTCTACAAGTCTCAGGTGCTCCTTTTGTTCGCTTGGTACTTCTCCCAGGAGACATTCAAACAGAACCGGTCTGTCTGTCTGCAGCAGTTGATGAGTGCCTTCCGAGGGAATGCCTGGACTTCCACTCAGTTGTCCCCTTGTGTGTGTTCTAGCAGTGATGCCATACTCTACTTGATGCCTCCTGGTTTCATCTTCCACTCCCGTCACAGGTGATTAAGGGAGCCTTTGCCTTCTGGAATCTAGTGACCTTTGTCCTGGTTCGGGCTGGAATTGAGTTCATGTTCCTTTTCGGGAGCGAGAAGAATGCTGCCAGCACACTGAGCTTTCAAGGACTCTCCAAATCCCTATGTCCTGCCTTTGCGCAGGCACAAAAGAAGCAGGGATGGGACACGGCTGAAGCACCGGGCCCGGACTGGCCAACGGGCTATTCCACGTCATGTAACATCACGCTCGCTATGTAAAGGAGGGGTGGGCGGGAAGGGGCTCTCTCTCGCTTCCGGGATTGCAATCGCGGGGTCTTAGTATTTCGGGATCGCTAGCCGGGAACGGGCTGGGTGTCGGTCAGCGGGTGGTGAGCAACTGCACGGTGCATTGCCCGTTTCTAATTTCTATTACTGTCACCGTTTTATTTTATTACCATTAGTAAACTGTTTCTATCTCAACCTGCAAGTCTCCCTTTGCCCCTCCAATTCCCTCCCCCATTCCCAGGTGGGGGAGGGAGGCCGAGCGGCTGCGTGGTTGTTAACCGCTTCTTAAACCCTGAAAAGATGTATTTAGCACGTCAGTATGATATGAACAGATAGCTGCTCGTCTAGTGGAATGGAAGACAAGTTCAGCTTTACCGATTCGTTCCTATGTTACTGAAAAAAGAACATGTCCCAGCACTCACTGAGTCTCAAGGTTAACTTGTTCTAAGAGCCTTGAAGTGACAGGGCAAACTTTCGGGTTTGATTTCAGAAGTGATCAGTAAAACAGAAAAAGATACGTGAGGAGAAGGCTGTTAAGCAGTTTCACAAAACAGTTTCCCAGGTTTTTGAAGCTCTGAAAATGACTCTGAGATATAAAGAGCTCTCGGTGTCCCTCAGCTGCATCACATTCACCATCGTCACTAGCTGGCAATTCACGTTCAATCTGTTGCTCTGAAGCAGCACAGCTGTGTTGAAGATTGCCTGGTGGATGGAGCTCACTACACGGCGATGTTTCAGGAGCTGCTTCTGAGGTTTCTGCCGTACCCACACTATCTTCAATAACCTGAAGGTAAAAAATGTCTGTTAATGCATTCTTAATTACCAGACAGACTAACTTCAAGCTGAGCTTCGTGAAACTGAGGACAGTGAAATGCTGCTTTTCCTTTCAGACCACCACCACGTGTAAAGTGGGAAACATACAATCTACTCCCTGCCACAGATAACAGTTCATGCGTTTAAGGGACAGAGAACAGACTATTCCATTTATGCAATGACACGCTCCATTTCTGCTCTTTCTGTTCCTGGATAACGATTTGCCACCACCCGTGAACAACGTGAGCAGTTTACAACACAAGCTGCACACACGACCGGCAGCAATCGTCACGCTGCAGAACTTTCTGGACTGACCACAAATCCACAGGTCGTACAGACAGAGAACGCTTCCCTCTGCTTCTTCCAAGCCAACCAGCAGCCCAGTTCTCTTCTGCCAGGAAAACTCCTTTACCACACGCACAGTGGGAGGCTGTTTATTTGCTCCCTGGAAACGGTACGCAGAGAGCCGCGCTCCTGTCACAGAGCTCACCGCCGGAGTTGAGGACCACACGCCTGCCACGCCAGGCCATGGCTCCCTGGAAGAGAAACGCAAGAGGACTTAAGCAAAGGTCCAGCAGAAGACTGAAAACTGCCGAGAAGTCACAGTCACCGCCCTTTCCTTCAGTAAAAGTACCGAGCAGAGGAAGACCAACCCGCCCGATTCCGGTCAAGTAGTTAAAGCCACCCGTTGAAATCCTCAAGGAATGTATCTGAAAATTAACACCTTTGTATTTTGCATTTGTACTTGTCAGTCCCTTCTCTCGGCCCTTCCTCACTTGGCAGGCTTCCCAGTCCTTTGATCATCTTTGTGGCCCTTTTCTGGACCCTCTCCAGCCTGCCCACATCTTTTTAGTACAGCGGGGACTAAACTGCTGGCAGACTCGAGGGTGGGCTAGCCAGTGAGCAGGAGGAAAACCCGTCTCTGGGAAGACCGGGTGTCTCAGCCAGCGGTGAGGGAGGGAGCCCAGGGTGGGGGCACAGAAGATAGCTGGGCTTGAGGCCATGCTGACCTCCTGGGGCTCTGTAAACGAAGGGCGTGCGTGGGAACCCCCGGAGTGACAGCACGCCCGCGGTGTCACTCGCGAGCTTGAATCGCAACAAGCCGGAGAGGAGGCCTCAATCTGCTGACTTCAAAACAAAATCTGGTCAGTCAGTAGCAGCAAGGCTATGGTTCAAAATCAAACGTAAAAATAAAGAGCCACGACATGCTTTTTTTCCTCTGTCCAAGAACTGTGCGTAATAGGAGTAACTCGACTGCCGGGCTGGGCGAGCCGAGGACTCAGGCCAAGGAGGAAGAACGTAGCCGACTCAGTATGAGTGATAAAGTGTGCTTCAGTTTATTGATTTTCATTACAGCCTTTTATAATCCTTCTACTAATTATGCCTACTAGTCACTAGCTGATTGGCTTAAGCTCTAAGGGTCGTATTCTCACGGTCCACCTACTTGCAGTTAGCTTACAGCACAAGTTTCTCATAACACTAAGTTTCTCATGCTACTATTTCTGATTCCTGTTTACTTGTTTTCGATACACAACAGTACCGTAACACAATGTTTCTCAGACCACCGTTATCATAACACTAGGTTTCTTAGACCACTATTCCTAATTCCTCTCAACCTGTTTTCGACACACCACGGTACACAAGGCTGAAGTGTCCTTGACATTCCTCAGGTATCAGCAGCTGCGAGCAGCTGCAAGCAAACCCTAGTGAGGCCCAGCATCAGCAGCTAGAGCAGGCTCTGATCATACAATTGCTCGGTGGGCTCAGGACCCTTGTCTCTGAGCCATTCTCCAACACTCGACTACAGATAGGGATTTCATTTCCACATTGGTACGGCAAGCGAGATGGGAAGGAATGAGTTTCCACAGAAACACGTTCACAAACGGCATCCCTGCGTCGTTCCTGCTGGCACACAGCGGGGGAGGCTGGTTTGGGAGGACAAAGCACTTTCTGAAGGGGAAGGAACACAGGAGTAAATCGCAAGCAGCCCTCAGTAACCAGGGCAGTACTCTCACAGACAGACGGCCCTGCTGCACGGGCGTGAAGCTTTCTGCTTCCAGCAGTGCTCGAATCCGCTGGACAACCAGCGCAGGATGCTGATGGAGTGGGAGCATCCAGCAGCTACAAAAGCTGTACTGCATGGCTGAAAACTTGGCTCCTGCTGTAGCGGAGAGGCGCGGCACTGTAAAGCTTCTGTACCCTATGAAGCTGTATAGAAGGCGGCATTAATTTCCTTACCGAGGTGCTGGAAAGACTTTCTCATGCATACCCATCTGTAAATCCAGCTGTACTACCTCAACTTTGTTTCCCACAGTATTTTAGAGGATCCACTCTGTCTTGTACCGGAAGCTGCTCCAGAGTCACGGTTCCCATTTTTCCGATTTGAGAGTAACCCAGCCTTTTAAAGTACCGCCTGGAAAGGTCTTGGAAAGAAGTGACACTTTGCGCTAATCCCACCTGGCACTGCTTGTACTTTTCCCAATGCTGGGTGGCTTTGAAGAGCTCTTTGCACACAACGGGCACCGGGCCTCTGTTTGCAGCGCAGCCGATCGTCCAACAGCTCTTCCCGAGCCGGCCTGCCCGTACGCCAGCAGAGCAGCGTTATAACCTTGCCAGGCGTTCTCCAGCGCTCCTTGGGCCAGATCACACAACACCTCGCTCTAAACAACGATCGAGTGCATCCTCTTCACAGATGAGCAAGCAAACGCATACACAAGCACTGCTGCCCGGGACGCGTGCCCCCACTAACAGGTTGAATCAAGATTTGCAAACGTGCTTGAAAGTAATACCGAGTTCCGGGATGACGGGAGCGTAGGCAAAAGCTAGGTAAGGCTTCCAACCAGTAAACCGACCCGTGCCAGTCACCTGCAGTACGCTTACATGAACGTTAATAATGGGAGATAAACTAAATGAGCAGTCTACGACCGTGTATTAGCTACAACTGCTTGTAGTTGGTTCTTTGAGTAAAATCTTACCTGGCCTGCATAGCTGTTGGATCCGGCTGAGACGAGCATACCGTTCTCGCCCTTTCGGAAGCCACTACGAGACCACTAGGCTAGATGAAACGTAAAGGCCTTCCAGCGCCCTGGATTCTGAGGGCCACATATGCTTGTGCTGTTGGTGCTCACAGAAATCACACACTACTTCCCTGCACCCTTCTCTGTGTACTGAAAATACGGTTGTAGCACCAAAAGGCAAGCGATCGGTCACGCAGCGATAGCTCCTGCTTTTGTCTGCATTTAAGCCAAGTTGAACAGCAAGGCACACCACAGCAAGGACTGCTGTGGGATAAGCCTGCTCTTAAACTATGCCAGGGGATACACAGCCAAGGGAAGCGACCTGAACCAACGGACACGTCGGTAACTGTAACTTGCATTTTTCCCTCTCCCTCGCATACTGGTCATCCACACGGCAGAGGGCTTTGAAAAACACATTTTATTTTAGGAACGGCTTGAATTCAACAGGAACCACAGAACATTTATCTCCAAGCACATCCAAGAGACTCGTTACCTGGACTACTTTGCCGAGAAAAAAAAAAGCATTCCTGGATTGGAAACCTGCAAGTTTTGCACAGAAGACAAAAGTACCAACAAAATAAAAAAAACTGCTACCTTCTTACTTGAGAGTCTACAATTTCATAGTATTTTCAGATTGGCCTAGACTAAGAGGTGAAAAGCACTGCCTATCAACTCATGAGAAAACACGGGCTGGCTGCTGCCTGTAGCTTGTTTTTTCGCCACCAGAAATCAACAGCTAAGCTATTTGCGATTCGGCACATGGGAACAGATGAAAAACCGCCAGGTGATTTTGCATCGTGATACTCCAAAGTAGTTTGGTCTGAACGGGCAGAGAAGTTGCTGTTTTCTTTGCTGACATCCATTTTCTCCAAACCATCTCCAGGTATGCTTTTTGAAAACGCTTCCACTTCAGCACGATCCTCCTCAGGATTGCTCAGAGTAAACAGAGTTGCCTTATCTCTAGTCTCAGACGATGCATCCTCCGCCATTCCATGATGATGCTCCCATGAATCCCCAGGCAGTGCTATATCATCGTTGGTTACCTTTATTAAAATACAAAAAAAAAAGCCAACAAAACCTCACAGTCAATAACATGCAGGTGGTTTTTGTAAAGGGAAGACAAAAAACCCCCCCAACATATACTGATATTTGTGTCCCTAGTGTCCCAAAAACCACACTGCAACTCTGCCTCAGGGAGAGGACGAGGTACGGCTGGTGGCTCTGCAACTCTAGCACTAGAACAAACAGGGAAAGGTAACTGACTTTCACTCCCCTGAAGTCCAAACATACCGGAATTCAGGTTTATTTGACCATCGCCCCTGAAGGAAAATCATCTGACAACCACCAGCCTCTTTTCCGCTCGTTACAATTCCGCCCGATGTTAAGAAGGAAAGGCAGAAACGAAGCAGACACTGGGCAGGAAGCGGTCAAAGATCCCTGTTTGGCCACATAACCAAGTGTCTCAAAAGCAGTACACCGAGAGCTTGGTGGCAACCACAGTTCTAGTTTCAGCTGTCAAATTCTTGAAAACACATTTACCATCGTGTCAGTATAGGTCTTGGCCTAAATAAGATTATCAT
This sequence comes from Tyto alba, assembly GCF_018691265.1. Lineage (NCBI taxonomy): Eukaryota > Metazoa > Chordata > Aves > Strigiformes > Tytonidae > Tyto > Tyto alba. The sequence continues at coordinate 25,633,642 of NW_024881323.1, read as the reverse complement.
AGCCGAAAAAGTCTCTCTCCAAATATTACTTTGGATGAACTGATTACAAAAAAGCCAATCAAAGTTTATTCAGGTACACCTTCCTTCCAGAATACTAACATAATCCAAATGGATTTTTGCTATTCCTCTCCACACACGTAGCTCAAAACTGAACTTTGTGAAAAGGCTGCTTACCTATCATATCGTGAGGAAAAGGTTTTCTGCTCATTTCCTGCCCATGCTGCTCCAATTCTGGATAACACATTACTCATGAAAGTTGCTATGATATCCAGATATCCTGAATTGGCTGGTTTTGTTGATCTTGATACTGGCTTTGGTCTCGCAACTGTAAAGCACAAGGGAAAACCTATCAGCCTTGTGTTATCAAAGTGAGCGTTTCTTGACCGCTGTATTCCCCGCGCTAAAAATTACCTCCTCTTAAGGCCGACGAAGGCAAATGGTAAGGCCTGGCTCTCTCTGCAGCCAGCTGCCTTTGAACTCTAGGAAGGATCTTCCGATATGGGCGTAATTCAGACTTTCTGGCACATGCCCCCTCTCTGAAGCGAGGATGGCGATCATTCGATGAATAAAAAGCGTAAAGCAGTTAACTAATTACAGCGAGTGCACTGCACAGAACAGCAGCAAGTTCTACCCATCAGCACACGCCAACTTCACCCGGTAATTTTAGCAAAGTGGAAGGCAGACTAGATCAGTAACAGAACCGACAACTGTCAGTTAAAACAGTTCTGGCACTCAGCAGAACCTTATTCCGATACGCCTCTTGTTACCTTTGAGGAACCCCTTACAACAGGCAGTAAGAGGTGTAACAAAACCAGATCCTGACAACTTGTTTGTACCCTGCGGAGAGCTCCGACATGTAGACACGAGCACACGGCCCTGTTCTGCCCTGGTCTTGGCACGGTCCTTCCGCAACTGCCTAACGAGCTGGGTCAGGGAATCCAACCGACGGGACCAAAGGCCGAGTAGAAGGGGGCAACTAGCAGGTGGACCAACTTCGTTTGACAGCAGTATGAATGCTACGCCCGGTGCGAGGCAAGAAGCAAACCCCAGAACTTTGGGGCTAGAGAACAGGCGACAGACCAGCTCTCTTCATCCCGAGTCTGTTTTTACCGTAAGTTAAGCAAACTCAGCCTCGCAGAAAGAGAGATCAAAAGTAAATGCAGCTCATGACTTCTGCTGCTTTCAGATGCACAAACCTTAACAAGCCCAAACAATGGCTCGAGCTGTATTCCTCACCTTCCTGCCATACCACCGCTTGAAAAGGCATCGCGGGAAGCTGAGCTAGCAATTTGGAACAACCACAGCTCCTAACAACGCTTGAGCGAAACCGCCAAGGACACCGACATGCATTTTGAATATCTGCCTGCCGACGGGTGATGTTACAGAAGGTCTAGCGGAACCTTTTTGGACCAAATTCAAGCCTGCCATTCTTGATCGCAGGTCCAGGTCTCAATATAAGGAGTTCTGGCAAACTGTCCAAAATTCTAAACCAAATAACAGACTAGAAAGCCTTTGACTGTAAAATCCACTAACTACAGCCCAGCTTACCCCAACAGTCCATTTCTCATCTGAGTTCCCTTCCTTGAAAGACACTCTGTGTTTGTTTGCTCTGGGAGGAGGAGTAACTGATTCTCCTGGAAACGCAGAGGGAGTTGCCTGGGGTGTGCTGCGAACGCTGGATCTGAGGATAGACCGAGGAGTAAAGCCGGGAAAACCAGAAGCAGATGTGGCCAAAACTTCAGCTTTCTATGAAAAGAAAGAAAAATATTTAATTGAAAACCAATTCGTACCTTCAAAACGGAAGACTCCACTTCTCCAAAGCATTAGTTTCAATTACAGACTGAGGTTGCAGAGGCAGGGAGGACAAAGTTAACCTCTGCACTGCTCTTTCTCCAAAGGTATGAAAATCTTAACGATAAAACCCCCCAGGATCTTGTGGATTTTTGGTTTTCTTTTGGTATGTGGTTGTTGGTTGGTTGGTTGGTTGGTGGTTGGTTTTTCCCACCAACACCAACTAAAATGTGATTTTTCAAATTAATTTCCTGAGGAAACAAGGATATGGCGTCTTGATTTCTGCATTGTTCTCTCCCTTCCCAGTAATTTTTGCAATTCCTACTCTGCTCTCTAAAAGGCGTACCACTTCAAATGTTACCCCAGCTACTGCCACTGAACACACTGCCATGCAAAATGGCAATCAGCAAAGCAACAGCGAGAGCTTATTGCTTCACTGATGAATCCATCCGCGCGCTACACCAAATTAAGGGGCTGCTGTACAAATACCTACACATCTTCACCTAGAAGCATCCAGGTCTTCTTACCTCGGCTCGGAAGAAGAATTTACAGTATGGAAAGGGTTTGAAAGGGGGAGAAGGAAACTAGCTCAATGAGAGGGACAATATTCAATGAGAAGAAAAAGGCTGTCATTCAGAGAGATCACAACTACTTTGTTCAGGCAGGCAAAGGCAAAGAGACCCGCACCAAGAAGACAGGTCAAATGTTGTTACTTCCTTACAGGAGAAGAGTTTGAAGGCACTGAATGGACACACAGTTTAGCGCAAACAATTAACCAGTACAATTGCTGCCAAAAGCCATCACTGAGTTGGACAGAGACTGACATCCCTTAACGGACATCACTTAGCTGTCACTCACTTCACCGGATTAAGAAACTGAAGCATGCACGTTCTTGCTGGTGGCTATGCAAGTCAAACTGTGCAGAGCTGCTGAGCGCTTGCATAACGAGATGGTTAAGCCACAAACTGCATCTTTAAGGGTCTAAGCATATTGAAAAGCCCAATTTTAACTTCCTTTGTTCTGCACAGTTCATGAAGTTATGGGACAACGTGCCTACTGCAATTAGCTTAGAACTAAACTTGCCCTCTTCAAGGCTTTTCCCAACTTCCTGCTTCCAAAAGGACTGTATGTACAACCACCCCACATGCTCTGAAAATTTGACACAGTTTGAATCCAGCAGTGTTTGTGTCAAACATTTTGGTGGTTTCATTTTAAACAAAGTTTACAGGCCATTTGTTTGGTCGGTTCTTACTGTTTTTCCAAATACAAACCTTAACCACAAGAGGAGTCTGTAGCAAATTGAACTCTGGTGCTCTTGAAGAATTCTTTTGTAACAATGGTGACTGCCAGCTACCACCCTGTGCTGCAGAACATGAAGGGACAGGACGATCCACCAAACCCAGCAACCTGTTAAGATACCCAATTTAAAATATGAACATAAATAAACTAAGGAAGAAAATCACGCGGCGTTCAAGAAATCTTGAGATGAGATGTAAGAAAGACATTCAAGGAACGAGAAATAGAGGTGAGCCCTCACTGTTGGGGGGATGTATCAGGTCCACGCACAAGTTACCGCCTTTTCCTTTTTTCTTAGTTACTTCTGTACATTTCAAGCTTGATTTCCTAAATCACTGCCTCTTAGGGAAGAGAAATCCCATTTTAAGTTGACCAAGGGATGTAATTCTCACGTCAAAGAGAAATTCACCTGCATTTCAATGCTGGGACCACTTCAAATTCTCCACCGAGTTGTGTCCTTAAATTGCCCTTTTCTTTACCAGATACAAAACTAAATGCAAACAGAGCACTTTGCAAACACAGAAAGTATATACACACGCACACACACACATACATATACACAGACATAAGAAAAGCAACACCATTTTGAAATATTCACTCTCTAGATCTACTATACCTGGAAGATTTTTGTGAAAATCTTGTGACCAGTGTCCCAACAACCGCACTGCGCAACTCTGCCTCAGGGAGAGGACGAGGTACGGCTGGTGGCTCTGCAACTCTAGCACTAGAACAAACAGGGAAAGGTAACTGACTTTCACTCCCCTGAAGTCCAAACATACCGGAATTCAGGTTTATTTGACCATCGCCCCTGAAGGAAAATCATCTGACAACCACCAGCCTCTTTTCCGCTCGTTACAATTCCGCCCGATGTTAAGAAGGAAAGGCAGAAACGAAGCAGACACTGGGCAGGAAGCAGTCAAAGATCCCTGTTTGGCCACATAACCAAGTGTCTCAAAAGCAGTACACCGAGAGCTTGGTGGCAACCACAGTTCTAGTTTCAGCTGTCTTAAATTCTTGAAAACACATTTACCATCGTGTCAGTATAGGTCTTGGCCTAAATAAGATTATCATAGCCGAAAAAGTCTCTCTCCAAATATTACTTTGGATGAACTGATTACAAAAAAGCCAATCAAAGTTTATTCAGGTACACCTTCCTTCCAGAATACTAACATAATCCAAATGGATTTTTCGCTATTCCTCTCCACACACGTAGCTCAAAACTGAACTTTGTGAAAAGGCTGCTTACCTATCATATCGTGAGGAAATGGTTTTCTGCTCATTTCCTGCCCATGCTGCTCCAATTCTGGATAACACATTACTCATGAAAGTTGCTATGATACCCAAATATCCTGGATTGGCTGGTTTTGTTGATCTTGATACTGGCTTTGGTCTCGCAACTGTAAAGCACAAGGGAAAACCTATCAGCCTTGTGTTATCAAAGTGAGCGTTTCTTGACCGCTGTATTCCCCGCGCTAAAAATTACCTCCTCTTAAGGCCGACAAAGGCAAATGGTAAGGCCTGGCTCTCTCTGCAGCCAGCTGCCTTTGAACTCTAGGAAGGATCTTCCGATATGGGCGTAATTCAGACTTTCTGGCACATGCCCCCTCTCTGAAGCGAGGATGGCGATCATTCTGATGAATAAAAAGCGTAAAGCAGTTAACTAATTACAGCGAGTGCACTGCACAGAACAGCAGCAAGTTCTACCCATCAGCACACGCCAACTTCACCCGGTAATTTTAGCAAAGTGGAAGGCAGACTAGATCAGTAACAGAACCGACAACTGTCAGTTAAAACAGTTCTGGCACTCAGCAGAACCTTATTCCGATACGCCTCTTGTTACCTTTGAGGAACCCCTTACAACAGGCAGTAAGAGGTGTAACAAAACCAGATCCTGACAACTTGTTTGTACCCTGCGGAGAGCTCCGACATGTAGACACGAGCACACGGCCCTGTTCTGCCCCTGGTCTTGGCACGGTCCTTCCGCAACTGCCTAACGAGCTGGGTCAGGGAATCCAACCGACGGGACCAAAGGCCGAGTAGAAGGGGGCAACTAGCAGGTGGACCAACTTCGTTTGACAGCAGTATGAATGCTACGCCCGGTGCGAGGCAAGAAGCAAACCCCAGAACTTTGGGGCTAGAGAACAGGCGACAGACCAGCTCTCTTCATCCCGAGTCTGTTTTTACCGTAAGTTAAGCAAACTCAGCCTCGCAGAAAGAGAGATCAAAAGTAAATGCAGCTCATGACTTCTGCTGCTTTCAGATGCACAAACCTTAACAAGCCCAAACAATGGCTCGAGCTGTATTCCTCACCTTCCTGCCATACCACCGCTTGAAAAGGCATCGCGGGAAGCTGAGCTAGCAATTTGGAACAACCACAGCTCCTAACAACGCTTGAGCGAAACCGCCAAGGACACCGACATGCATTTTGAATATCTGCCTGCCGACGGGTGATGTTACAGAAGGTCTAGCGGAACCTTTTTGGACCAAATTCAAGCCTGCCATTCTTGATCGCAGGTCCAGGTCTCAATATAAGGAGTTCTGGCAAACTGTCCAAAATTCTAAACCAAATAACAGACTAGAAAGCCTTTGACTGTAAAATCCACTAACTACAGCCCAGCTTACCCCAACAGTCCATTTCTCATCTGAGTTCCCTTCCTTGAAAGACACTCTGTGTTTGTTTGCTCTGGGAGGAGGAGTAACTGATTCTCCTGGAAACGCAGAGGGAGTTGCCTGGGGTGTGCTGCGAACGCTGGATCTGAGGATAGACCGAGGAGTAAAGCCGGGAAAACCAGAAGCAGATGTGGCCAAAACTTCAGCTTTCTATGAAAGAAAAATATTTAATTGAAAACCAATTCGTACCTTCAAAACGGAAGACTCCACTTCTCCAAAGCATTAGTTTCATTACAGACTGAGGTTGCAGAGGCAGGGAGGACAAAGTTAACCTCTGCACTGCTCTTTCTCCAAAGGTATGAAAATCTTAACGATAAAACCCCCCAGGATCTTGTGGATTTTTGGTTTTCTTTTGGTATGTTGGTTGGTTGGTGGTTGGTTGGTTGGTTGGTTTTTTCCCACCAACACCAACTAAAATGTGATTTTTCAAATTAATTTCCTGAGGAAACAAGGATATGGCGTCTTGATTTCTGCATTGTTCTCTCCCTTCCCAGTAATTTTTGCAATTCCTACTCTGCTCTCTAAAAGGCGTACCACTTCAAATGTTACCCCAGCTACTGCCACTGAACACACTGCCATGCAAAATGGCAATCAGCAAAGCAACAGCGAGAGCTTATTGCTTCACTGATGAATCCATCCGCGCGCTACACCAAATTAAGGGGCTGCTGTACAAATACCTACACATCTTCACCTAGAAGCATCCAGGTCTTCTTACCTCGGCTCGGAAGAAGAATTTACAGTATGGAAAGGGTTTGAAAGGGGGAGAAGGAAACTAGCTCAATGAGAGGGACAATATTCAATGAGAAGAAAAAGGCTGTCATTCAGAGAGATCACAACTACTTTGTTCAGGCAGGCAAAGGCAAAGAGACCCGCACCAAGAAGACAGGTCAAATGTTGTTACTTCCTTACAGGAGAAGAGTTTGAAGGCACTGAATGGACACACAGTTTAGCGCAAACAATTAACCAGTACAATTGCTGCCAAAAGCCATCACTGAGTTGGACAGAGACTGACATCCCTTAACGGACATCACTTAGCTGTCACTCACTTCACCGGATTAAGAAACTGAAGCATGCACGTTCTTGCTGGTGGCTATGCAAGTCAAACTGTGCAGAGCTGCTGAGCGCTTGCATAACGAGATGGTTAAGCCACAAACTGCATCTTTAAGGGTCTAAGCATATTGAAAAGCCCAATTTTAACTTCCTTTGTTCTGCACAGTTCATGAAGTTATGGGACAACGTGCCTACTGCAATTAGCTTAGAACTAAACTTGCCCTCTTCAAGGCTTTTCCCAACTTCCTGCTTCCAAAAGGACTGTATGTACAACCACCCCACATGCTCTGAAAATTTGACACAGTTTGAATCCAGCAGTGTTTGTGTCAAACATTTTGGTGGTTTCATTTTAAACAAAGTTTACAGGCCATTTGTTTGGTCGGTTCTTACTGTTTTTCCAAATACAAACCTTAACCACAAGAGGAGTCTGTAGCAAATTGAACTCTGGTGTTCTTGAAGAATTCTTTTGTAACAATGGTGACTGCCAGCTACCACCCTGTGCTGCAGAACATGAAGGGACAGGACGATCCACCAAACCCAGCAACCTGTTAAGATACCCAATTTAAAATATGAACATAAATAAACTAAGGAAGAAAATCACGCGGCGTTCAAGAAATCTTGAGATGAGATGTAAGAAAGACATTCAAGGAACGAGAAATAGAGGTGAGCCCTCACTGTTGGGGGGTGTATCAGGTCCACGCACAAGTTACCGCCTTTTCCTTTTTTCTTAGTTACTTCTGTACATTTCAAGCTTGATTTCCTAAATCACTGCCTCTTAGGGAAGAGAAATCCCATTTTAAGTTGACCAAGGGATGTAATTCTCACGTCAAAGAGAAATTCACCTGCATTTCAATGCTGGGACCACTTCAAATTCTCCACCGAGTTGTGTCCTTAAATTGCCCTTTTCTTTACCAGATACAAAACTAAATGCAAACAGAGCACTTTGCAAACACAGAAAGTATATACACACGCACACACACACATACATATACACAGACATAAGAAAAGCAACACCATTTTGAAATATTCACTCTCTAGATCTACTATACTTGGAAGATTTTTGTGAAAATCTTGTGACCAGTGTCCCAACAACCGCACTGCGCAACTCTGCCTCAGGGAGAGGACGAGGTACGGCTGGTGGCTCTGCAACTCTAGCACTAGAACAAACAGGGAAAGGTAACTGACTTTCACTCCCCTGAAGTCCAAACATACCGGAATTCAGGTTTATTTGACCATCGCCCCTGAAGGAAAATCATCTGACAACCACCAGCCTCTTTTCCGCTCGTTACAATTCCGCCCGATGTTAAGAAGGAAAGGCAGAAACGAAGCAGACACTGGGCAGGAAGCGGTCAAAGATCCCTGTTTGGCCACATAACCAAGTGTCTCAAAAGCAGTACACCGAGAGCTTGGTGGCAACCACAGTTCTAGTTTCAGCTGTCTTAAATTCTTGAAAACACATTTACCATCGTGTCAGTATAGGTCTTGGCCTAAATAAGATTATCATAGCCGAAAAATCTCTCTCCAAATATTACTTTGGATGAACTGATTACAAAAAAGCCAATCAAAGTTTATTCAGGTACACCTTCCTTCCAGAATACTAACATAATCCAAATGGATTTTTCGCTATTCCTCTCCACACACGTAGCTCAAAACTGAACTTTGTGAAAAGGCTGCTTACCTATCATATCGTGAGGAAAGGTTTTCTGCTCATTTCCTGCCCATGCTGCTCCAATTCTGGATAACACATTACTCATGAAAGTTGCTATGATACCCAATATCCTGATTGGCTGGTTTTTTGATCTTGATACTGGCTTTGGTCTCGCAACTGTAAAGCACAAGGGAAAACCTATCAGCCTTGTGTTATCAAAGTGAGCGTTTCTTGACCGCTGTATTCCCCGCGCTAAAAATTACCTCCTCTTAAGGCCGACGAAGGCAAATGGTAAGGCCTGGCTCTCTCTGCAGCCAGCTGCCTTTGAACTCTAGGAAGGATCTTCCGATATGGGCGTAATTCAGACTTTCTGGCACATGCCCCCTCTCTGAAGCGAGGATGGCGATCATTCTGATGAATAAAAAGCGTAAAGCAGTTAACTAATTACAGCGAGTGCACTGCACAGAACAGCAGCAAGTCATTCATGAAGTTACGGGACGACGTGCCGGCTGTACTGGAGCTGGCAGCAGTAATTGTTTACCACAGCCCACTTCCTTGGGAGCAGGTGATCATGTCTGGTGCAGCCAGCTGATGTTTGCAACAGCTCGCATCCCAGTGAGACCCCCCCGTCGTCAGCTGCTGCACTGAGCCCAACGCTCGGAGACACCGACGGGGGCCACGGGGGGTCTGAGGCAAAGATGCTTTGTGTTGTGCATGACCAGCACGGCCTGCACGCTTCCTTGCGCGTATCTGTGGCACAGAATTTATAGACGGGTCTCTAGAGACAGGCCTATCAGGGCTGTTCCCCGTCAAACTCCCTAGTTTGGATCTAAGAGTACTATCACTTCTGCTGACTAAAGCCAACACCTGCAGCTCAGTGCAACTCGCAAATAATGGGAACATCAGGTTACCACGTCTTGTAGCCTCTACAGCCCTGTCAGGCAAGATGGATGTATTTCCCCCTTGATTCCCTCATAGGCACACCTGACCCAAACTGGGTGGCTGGACATCAGCTGGCCTGGGAGACAGACAGCCAGCTGCAAGACACCTCTTGCAGCTATCATGAATGGCTTCACGTATTAAAGGACCAGATTTCTTCAAAAAATTCAAGGTCTGAAACGTCAATCAAAAACTACAGATTAAGACAGCAGTATTATTCAGTCACTAAGGGTCTGGCTAACCACTAAGAGAAATAGGATAATTGTTCACTTAGACTCTCGGGAAGCTCACATCAGCAATATGCTTTGCGTTAGCAATCCGAGTAAGCATTACTACGTAGAGTCGTAAGGACGGCAGCCAAACTAGCAGTTACAGTTTCTAAAAAAAATCCTGTAAAACAAAATATTGGCCCTTGCAATGCTTAAGTATTTTCTCCCTTCTCTGTCAAAACACGGGCCTTTCTTTTTCCCTGAACACTGACACAAATTACTTTCTGTACAAGCTAAAACTAACACACAACTTCAAATCACGCTTTGCATGAGCCTTTATAAGCCTCTCTGTGCAGAGGCTGATTTATGTTGGCAATACGTAGTGAGCTGAAACTTAATTCAAAATTATTTGCCACAAGCTGTGCCCTGGCTTGGAAGTTAGAATTTGGCCAGGGTCGGGAAAAAAAAAAAAAAATTTCTTCTCAAATACTTCTCAAACACAGTTTTTCACTTTCTCCATTCTGTCCTCCTTTTCAAGCAGACCAGGGATCAAAACCCTAACTCAAGACTACACAGGCAGTGCGACTGAAGGGTAATAGAGAAGAAACAGCTTTCTTCTTAGGAACGCTTTTGTTCTTGCTCCTAGAGCAACGTTGTATTCCCTTCTAGACGTTCAGTCTCGGATCGCGCTTCATCAGGAGGCAGTGCTCACTTTACAGTTCCAAGAGCAGACTGAAAACATTCTCATTTGCATAAAACTGGCAGGGTACAACTGCAATTATGCGTGTGGATGGGCAGGACGAGCATAAACCCATCTCTGACAGTGAAAGCAGTGCAGGAGAAAACTTGGAAAAGGTCCATCTCTTCACATTCTCAATAAAGATTCGGTAAATGATCACCTCCTTCTGGAAGCTGGTGCAAGTCATATGGACAACTCCGGAGTTCAGCAAGCACGTACCATCTGCAGAAACAACCAACATTTGACAAGCTTCCATACGCTCACAGTTACGTTATGACCAGTTTACAGTTTTTAAACAGCAGTATCTGGAAAGACAGATCTCAGTGCCCATCTTCCTCACCAGATCACTTACAGACTTTTTAAAAAAATAATTACTGCGTCTAGAACTTCATCTCTAGCGCAATCGAGGTGCTGTGCTTTGAGCTTCAGTTCAAAGTCATTTCATTTTATAACCATCACCTCTTCGCAGGCTCTATCATAAAAGCACCAAACCCCAAAACTCAGCACACTCTCGGATGTGTTTCACAATTTTAAATCCCACCTTAGTGCAACGTAATTTGAGTTGGGTTTGTGGGAGCTGGGGGTTTGGGGGTTTGGGTTTGGTTTTCGAGTGACAGAGAACAAGAGAACTATTTCATGTCATCTGACCTCAGTTTGAGCTTATCACTATAAAAAGCAGTGAAATACCTACCAAAATTATAGGAGCTTGGATTAAAAAACTGATCAGGTGGTGGATAGGAAGGAGGCACTCCGCGACAGAGACTCTGCTCACGTACTCGAATATCCAAAACGAGGCTTGGAGAAGTCATACTTAGTCCAGTATCCAGTGACCACAGCGCAAAATAGGGGCAGTCGTGAAGGAGTTCTTCCGGCCTTAAAGAAAACAAGTGCATAAGCTAAATGCCAACTTTCAGATGAATTATCTGGGGGGACACTGAAAAGAAGCTAAGAAAAATCTACCTCAGTGAATCTGGCATTTGAGCGTGATACCAGCGGTTAATGTCAAATACACCCAAGTAAGTAGATGGCTTTCCCTCACCATACGTATTCACTTGCCAGCTGAAGACTGATACACTGGTCTCAGGAGATATTACTGTAAAAGACAAGACGTTGTTTCTTATTTGTAGAAAACATGCCGTATCCGATATTTTTAAAGCACCGCTTCCTAGTTTGGTTTAATTCTGTTCTACCACTCATGCAAAAACAACACTGACTAAGAATAAGAAAAACAATTCACGGAGTAGCAAACACCTCTGTGACAGGTTCCAGGCATCCTGCCCCTTTTTTGTTCGGATTGTATCCGTTCCAAGCCAAATCAGATACATAATTAGTAGCTTATTAAGTTTCCACGCATTAAGAGTTGAACAAGACATTTAGCTAGATGAACAGCTGAGCAAAAAAAAAATATGCTAGGAACACAGACACTGCTTCTTTTAGAAAGCACACAAATAGTCATCGTATACACTTGTATCACTTAGCCAGCATTACTAATTTCCAGCTTTGTCTCAACCACACATTTTCAGAACAGCTCCTCTCCTGCATGTCCGCACCGAAAGAACACAATTATCACACAAAACAAATACAGAAACAAAAGTTACAGGTATTTTTTCCATGCCTCATACTTCAGAAAAAGGAGGCAGAAAGGGGTTTTTTTGTTGCCGTTTGGGTTTTTTTTGGTTTTCTTGGGGGTGTTGGGGGAGTGGTGTTCTTTTTTGTTTCCAACAGGTTTTTAGAAGGCACTCCTCTCAGAAACATGGCACAAGTGGAGAAAATCCAAAGGTGCTTTGATTAGATTTTGACACACCGTTGCTCGAGGATGGCATCACAAAAGACACGGAAGTTGCCGCTTCAGGACTAAGTCAAAGACAATCAGCAGAAATAGCCTAGAAAGGTCATGCAAGTGTCTTTGTGACACCAGACAGAAGTCAAGGCCCGTAAGAAGCGGGGGAAGGTGACTAACGCAGTCAAAACAAACGGCTATGCAAGTTATCACTGCAGCAGGCTCGAAGATATGGTCAGAGCGTAACTGGATTTGTAAACCCAGAGAGGTATATTTAATTACTGCAAGATAATGAAAGACACCATAAGAGTTTTAACTGTGTACATGGTCAAGGAAAGCTACCGCTGCATCCTGGATCCTGCTCTCCCTATCACCTGGGAGCAGGAGTAACAGTCCATCACCTCCTGACAGACTAGTACCTCTGTACCTGGCAAGTGGCCGAGGGAGGGCAATAACAGCACTGCGCATCCAGCAAGTTCTGGGCCTGCGCAACTGGTGGAAAACACCCAAATAGCTCATCACAGGAGCTGGGCCAGAGTGGAAAAGTCCCTAACGAAAGTCAGTTATCCTGGAGCCCATAAACAGTGACCCCAGGTGAGACCCTCTGAGCTCTTCTCCTGGATCGCAGTGGGCCTGTGACCAGCATCTCCCCTGAGTTGGGACGCCTCTCAGCTATCAACTCCTCGAGGCACCGTCTGCTGTCGAAGCCAATGATGGGCTGGGCAAAGTCGCCCCCCTCGGGTCTCAGTTATTGGCTGTTGAGGAATGATGATGCTTTGCAAGTATTTGCTCTAAGCTTGAGAAGAGGGAAATTTTAACCGTAGGCTAGCTTTTCTTCACCCGCCTCTCTACTTATCTATGTGTTTGGGTATACACAGCTGTTTTTACGAGTGTGGGTACATACATATTTCACTGGATCCAAATATTTTTGTCTGTCTGTGTATTTGTACATCTTGTGTTTATGAATAAACATATGTACTTAGATAGATAGATAGATACGTAGATAGATCGATAGACAGACAGACAGATAGACAGACAGATAGATAGACAGATAGAGAGAGAGAGAGAGAGAGAGATAGAGAGATAGAGAGATGGAGAGATAGATTTAGGATACCACACAGTAAGTCATTGCGATTCTTGTCATTTTTGAATCTGTACAGTTAAGTCACTATTTTAATCATAACGTATTTTACTGAATTATTTTGTAAATCATTCAAGTGGTTAATGATTAAGTGCTGCTACTCATTAATAAATCTCAATTTGCTGCCAAACTATTACCGTGTTAGTATACCCATCCATGACACCTGGAGAAGAGACCAACCCCGACCCTGCTCCCACCTCCTTTCAAGTAGCTGTAGAGAGCGACAAGCTCTCCCCTCAGCCTCCTTTTCTCCTGGCTAAACAACCCCTGCTCCCTCAGTCGCTCCTCCTAAGACTTGTTCTCCAGAACCTTCAACTTCAAGGTGCGGCCTCACCGGGGCTGCGTACCGGGGGACGGTCACTGCCCCAGTCCTGCTGGCCACACTATTGCTGATACAAGCCAGGATGCTCTTGGCCGCCTTGGCCACCTGGGCACACCTCTGGCTCACATTCAGCCGGCTGCCGACCGACACCCCCAGGTCCTTTCCCGCTGGGCAGCTCTCCAGCCACTCTGCCCCAAGCCTGTAGCGTTGCGTGGGGTTGTTGTGACCCAAGTGCACTCGATCCCCTCATCCAGATCGCTGATACAGATCTTAAACAGAACTGGCCCCAATGCTGAGGCCTGGGGAACACCACTTGTGAGTGGCCGCCAGCTGGGTGCAGATACAGACATAGGTGTGAACAGGGAAAAAAAAAATATTCAGATCACATTCCTAAGCAACGCAGAGAATGATCTTCTTTTTCCAAGAAGACAGCTGGAGGAATAAAATGACTGACAAACGTTGCAGAGATGGCCCTACTATACAGTGCTATAGCATGTCAGCAAGCACAAAATAAACCCCAATTTCCCCCTTAAGGAAGTCCCACAAAACTCAAGCAACCCTTTTGTCTATTTAAATAAGCCCAACAAGCTCGTCTCTACAGATACTCAAGACTTTCTGACTTTCTGTGGGTACAGAACAACATTCACTGCTTAGATTCCCAAACTACTTTTTTAGAATAACCAAGCACGGACATCAGAACAAACCTTCATTAACGCTATCCTCTCCGTCAACCGGCTTGGGAAATTTTTCTACAGTCTGGCAGCTCAGAAATTTGGTATTGCCGGTCGGCCCTCTCCAGGGAAAGACTCCACACGTGAGATCTAAACTGAACCTTTCGTCACAGTATTCCAAACCCTGGGGAAAAAAGGAGAGACAAAAGGTCACTTTGGCGTAAAAACATGCCTTATTCCTAAATATGAAAGAATCTATGTACCAGAATGTAACATAATATGCACCTTATACTGTGTATTTCCCATGAGCTTCTTTCTGATGGCAAACAGAAACAACATCTGGCACGCAAGAGAATCAAGCGTCAAATCCTAAGGGGTATCTTTGGCTGTAAAGGCTTTGCACGTTTTCAAAATTTAGCATTCCCCTATCATTATTCGGTTCTAATCATGTTTTGCAGAAATCCTTGCAACACCAGGGTTTCTTTACAAACCGGAGGACAGATCTACAAAGAGGTATCTGAAATCAGGCGATACATACGCATGCAAAGCTCTTTGCTCTTGATTACAGGACTGAGGATGTTAGAGAAGTCTTGGCACTACAGCAGCTGAAGCTCTGTCAAGAGGTGTTATCTACTGGCACACCACCAGAGCGAAAACACATCCCTCTGTAGTAGCTGTGAGGACTTCTTACCGAGTAACCGTCTCCTTTCAAACCACATAAGCTTTTACCAGCTCCTCCTCTAATCTTGTCACACTAATGGGTGAAATATCCCCCGGTTCCTTCATCAAGCACGGCCACCAGCAAAAGGGGAAGCAGAGAGGATGTGGGAGGCACGCGGCCAAGGCGTTTAGGATCATGAATTACTACAGAGCCAGCAAACTACTTTGAGATATACCGAAACCCCAGCAGGATTGTGCTGAACCTCTGATACCACCTTTTCCTAGGGAAGCATTAATTGAAATACTGTCTTTCCAAATACAGAATTTGTTCAGGCTGTCTACCATGCAACACATCATTGTGTGTATTGACAAATAGCAGCTCTACAATTTAAAACAAAAACAAAAACAAAAACAAAAAAACAACTCACCAACACCCCCTCCCACCTAACACACAAAATACTACCACCAAGGAAAAAACCAACACAACAATCAATTGTACCACACTCTACCGAAGTTTCCTAAACTTTCAGAGCTCTAAAATGAACTGGTACGACACAGTACACTCCCATAGGATTTGATATGATACATCTAAATCACCTAATCTGAGAAGAGACAAACCTCCTCTTAACCGTTCTAGGAAATACTACTAATAAGTATCAAGGCTGGCTTTAAAAAAAAAAAAAAAAAAGGGTCTTTCATTACTGAAAAGAAAAATGCTGAATTATGCTCTGAAGCACGCACAGTTCATTCTATTTTATCAAGTAACTTCTGCAATAACAGACACCACCAGACACGTGCAGAGTAGAGAAGCCAAAACCACCTCTTTGAAAAACTAGCATGAAGCCCAAGCAACCGATCCCGTTTTCATTACAGAAGGAACGATCACTAAAACCAGTTTATAATAAATGATGTTGTCCAGAATGAGAAGTCCATCATTCCAAAAGACCGTTGCATCAGATAAAGTCCTCAAACTCCATAAGCCTTTTGGAGATTAATTTGAACGGCTATCAATTTCCTCTCTTATTCATCTATGAACAGCCACAGAGTTGGGGCAGAGGGGAAGGGAAAGAAGATACCAGTTCCTGCCTGAGACACCTTCTGAAGCAAACCACTGTATTTTACATTTTCCACTGGGGCAAGCAAATCTAAGCTGAGCAACTCCGCTGTATGGAAGGTGTTAAGTAATTACTTTGTGGACCAGTAAACTACAAGGACAGTTTTCAAACGAGATGCGCTGGTCAGACTCGGATATGAAAGCAGAGCCTCTATACTCTGTCCAGCCGCAGGCACTGTGTAGGACAAGGGCCAAGATGTGCTGCATGGCCACGCCTGGGGGCACTAGATTTACCAACTCCCGAGATGGCATAAAAATGATCTTTGTAAGCATAACTTCAACATTCCGTTACATTAATTGCTTGAGCACAGGCTTAAACCAGCCCTGAAGGCAGTGGAGACACAACTCTGATGCTTATTTACAAAACTACAGTGCCACATGTTCCAAAACTCCTATTTGTGACTTTTTACCATGGTAAGAAGTCAGTTGCACTGTCTCATAGCCTCAAGTCTGATTCCTGGAAAGTAAAGCACTGCTGTAGTAGACACAAGTCTTTCAACTTCCTCTGAATTCTATTCAATGAACGAGGGTCAACGCTAGCTTCCTCTTTGTTTACTCAAACTTGGCCTGGCAATCGGGAACAACTCTTACACTTTCTGCCATGGAAGATGGACAAGGATCTTGACTCAGCCAGTCATATAGGCAGAGAGCCATGTGGTACTGACCAATCTCTGACTACAAGGAAGTATTCTGAGACTGAAAGTGTCCACCGTCGAGCACAGGGCCTGGCTTAATGCATCTTTGGGGTTTGGGGAGGGGGGCTTGGGAGTTGTTTTGGGGGGCAGTAGGTATCATCAGGTCTCAGTACGAAGCTACACGGCTCATCTGGAAGCGAGCTGAAGAACCCATCTTTTCTCCCCGGAGGCTCCAGCTGTTTAGTTCCTTCTTCAACTCCCTCCCGAGATTGGTTCCTGTTTCAATCTTCCACAGCACTCAGCACAGGGAAGCAGAGGGAGTAAAATATCTCAAACCCAGAGACTGGTGCCTGACACCTGCTGGAAGCCTGTGAATGTACTACTGATTGGACAGTCTGCAGAGGGTCAGGAAGTCTTACAGTAATTACACCACAGCTTTCTCAGGTCACAAACACAACAACATTATTCAATCCTTTGGTGTGCTTTTTTAAAAACGGTGCCAAGCAGAATTTCTAGTAGACCCATTCTTAAAGGCTGCTGAAGGACCTCAGCTCTCTGAGGTGAAATCTGGTGCTACTCACATCTTCAGTTAAGAAGAATTTTATTTGGAAAAGCTGCTGCCTCTTCGGGAGTTGCATGTATATGGGCTCTTTGCAGACGAATCTAGTTGGAACACACGACACTGCAGTGTGAAGTTGTATGACTTGTTCTCAAGAAGTACGGACAAAGGCCACGCCCAAGAAGACTCGGCAAAACATTTTTTTTTTAGTCAGCTCTGAGTTTTGACGGCAAGTATTAGCCCAGCCAACTCAACTGCTACTCACGAAGAGGAAATTACTGTTTTCAGCTTTTGACATACGTGCACGTCTTACCTCGTACATGACCTGTCCTGATGCCAGCGTTTTCTCTCATGAAATAGTAACTGCAACAGATGTAAACTCACAGCGTCACCTTCACTGAAAAAGGTACAAATTATGACATGTGATTACAAAGCTGCTTTATAGTCCTTGTCATCACCTCATCAGAGCTAGACCAAAGCCTTCTTAATAGCATGCTCTTGCTGAAAAGAAAAACCCACTGCCCAAAACATGACAACCGGTCACATTTAGCAGCTAAAACACAAAGGAGGAAATGCTGGCACTAACAGCTTTGGGGACAAATGCCAACCATGCAGTCTGAAAGCTTTAATATGCTGTATGGACTAACGTTTGTTGGAAACGGTTCTTCACCGTGAAGCGTTCTCCAGCAAAACTGCTTTACAGTCACACCCAAAAAGATTGACACTCTCTGGACAGCTGGGCTGATCAAGTAGCTTGCTGATGCTGAAAGAGAGAGGTCTTTCTTTCTCCCCTCCCCTCCCCTCCCCACCAAACTTCCCGTCCCTCTCTTGCATACGCTGCACCCTTCCACCTTCTGATCTGATTCATTAGCCCGGCAGGAAACCATCGCCCTCTCTGCTCAACAGTGAGCGTTTTGTGCCAGGTGAGCTGAACCGGCTCGTGAAGGCTCCAGAGGCTGCTGAAGCTGGCACGAGGTGACAGGCAATACTGTCACCTCCCTCCTTCCGGGGCAGCAGGCTGCGGTAGCGGCACGTTTAGTGTTCCAGGTCTGCAGCCTCGGCTCCTTTCAGCGGCAGTTTCATACCACGGTGCGAATATCAAAGAAATCATGAAGCAGTCATCAAGAAACAAAGCAAGCGTTTAAGAAAGCGAGCACAACAATACAGCCGCTGTTGCTTTGCCTCCTTTCGGGAGGCAGGAACCAGTAGGTCCCTCTTCACTTCTGCTAAATCCTGACAAGGTTGCATTATAAGCTTAACGGCTTCCGTACCTGAGAGAATCGTCTGCACAGCTGAACAAACGAAACATATATGCACGTATATATCAACTGTATGCGGACAAATATTGAAAAAAAAAATAATAATCAGTGGCTTATAGTAAGTGTTTATTCACCTTTCTTGGGTAGACTGAACAGCCCACAAGTAGCAACAGTTGCGAGGATCCTTTTCAGGCTCTTGAAAAGTGACAGCATAGACAGGAATCCTTCCTCCTGCAAGCTGAGAGTGGTCCCTACAGGTTTAAAGAAATTTAAAAAAAAAGAAAAGAAAAGAAATTAAGAGGTGATCCTACTGGCCCTAACAGTTTGTAGAGGGCTAGAAGCATCTCCTGAGAAAAGAGCACCTTCTGTGCTTATCCTCAAAGTACAGAGGTCATAATTCCCTCTCAAACAAGTGAGTCAAGGAAGCAACTACTTTTTATGCAACTGTCAAAGGGTGAGGAAATTACTGTCCATCCAATGGAACAGCCTGGGTTTATGCCCTTCTCTGCCTGAGGGGGAGGAACACAGACGATTACTGCAGCTGCCAGGCAAATGACTGTTCTGGCTGCTGTAGCCTACTTCAAGATTGAACTTAAAACGCAGCGTATCTTCTGAACAAATGTAAACCAGTGCCAAACAGAAGTAGTTCCTCGTTTCTTTACTTGGACTACGTAAAGCCCCTTTCTTCCAGACTTCTGAACCTTATCTGTACCTTCACAGTCGCTTCTTGCCGTCTAATTATCCCTCCACTGTCTATTTAGGCATCCAACAGTTTCCGGAGAGGCACTGCAGATTTGCTGAAGTGAATCCCTACCCGAATTTGGACAAATATTTCGAGCGAGATTGCTCTCTGGCAGATTTAAAATCATCTCTTAATTTTTCTATTCCTCGTGAGTTCACATGTCCCTTATTCTCATCTCCAAGTGTTCCACGCAAACTCTCATTCACGTGCATTGCTGCCTCAGAATGGCTCACTCCCCTGTTTCGGTCGAGGCTGACACGTAAGAAAGAATATGTTTTCAGGCACAGACCAGCTATTGATTCTTCATGTCTCACTAGTATCATCCGGGACACTTTAAAGAATATCACCACCAAAATCACACTAGCAACATAATTATGCCTTTCAATGCATGCCCTAATTGCAGTAACTTCTTCAGAAAAAGCATTTCTAAGATCTGTTTCATCGAAATACACACATTTCCTGGTTTCACCAAATGCCACCGAAAGAAGAAACTGTCTGATAAAAATCAGCTCTATCACGTCCTAACTGCTTGCCATAACCCAAAGAAGCACGCTTTCCACAATGCCTCAATCCACAGGCACAGTAAGGAAAACAATCCCGGTCCACTGGGGAGAAGGCGGTCCGCTCGGGCCTTGTGTGACTTCACAGCTCTGTCAGAAGAGGATTTCTAAGCATTCTTCCGATTACATGCAAAATTTCAGTCCCGGAAACAGTTCTCTTGTAATTAACGTCCTTCCTTAGGCAAAACATGGAGACCGGTGCACCGCCAGGCACAGCCAAGTGTAAAGGCCTACTTACTCCCTCTTCAACGTTTTCATGTTCCACAGTGACAGGTAGCCATCGGAAAAACCCACGACGAGATGATTGCTTCTGCTTATGTAGCTCAGGGTTGATACTGCTGTTCCCGAAGGATTTTGTAATTGAAAACAGAGATGTCTCCCTTCTCTGGCCACAGTTTTTCTTCTCTTTGGAACTCCCACAGGAATTCCACTGGCAACTTCCAGATCTACACACACAAAACCACACAAGGAATGAATGTGTTATGCCATTCACGTTGCATTTTCAACACTGACGTGACTACACGGGTAACCTAATTCTACCAGCCCAGGCAAAATACCCATTTATGCAACGCTTCTTTTGCTACTGCCGTCTTCTGTGTATTCAGAGAACATAAGAACTCTCCGATCGGACGGGTATTCTCCCTCGTATGGCAAAACCAGGTAAAAGCGTAACCTTCAGCGACAAATTCGGCTTGGACTTTGGAAATCAGGAGTTGGGGCTTCACGGTGAAGCTATCTGAAGTGCCATCAACTCCCAAAGCCACTGCTGTATTAGCTGGAACAGCGTATGCCATCTGAATACACCAACCGGAGATCTCATTCACCCACATGCATGAATTTTGGAAAGTCGGATTTGTTTCAAAAAGCAAGCTTAAGATCTGCCCCAAGTCAGCTAAGAGAAGCAGAACAACGTTCCCAAGAAATAGGGCACCTCCGGCACAACTTCCTGCCAGGCAGCTGCACCGACTCAGACGGTGAAATCCCTACAGCTCACCGGCAAGAATCACGGGGACATGGGGATCGTGGTGGGAGGGGGGCGTTTACAGCATTAGCGGGAGCACTGGGCCACTCCCATTTTTCATCAGTTCAGGACTAGGTGATGTCAAACTGCCACCTGTAATCAGCACTCATCAATGTCTGCACACGAGTATCTGCAAAGTGGCACGCATACTGTTTGTTAAAAAGACACCAGGTTTCTTCCTTTTAAATTCAAGTTTAAAAAGCGCACGCTTACCCGATGTTCTCTTTCATTCTGACTGCAAGATAAATTATCCAAGCAAAGGTCAACCAGAAGTAGGTGGCCAACATCTGTAGCCACTGCTGCCACGCCAAAGAGCCATTGCAGGCTCGGATGTAGGTGCCGAGCGCTCGCACTGGTGATGCCTCCGTGATTAGTTATGAGCTCTACAGCAGTTACCTACAGGGAGAGTGCAAGTCAGTATTTAAGCTGCTTGACAAGCTAAACGGAAATCATTCGAAGGTGAAACCAGAATTAGCACATCAGAAACAAGAAGGTAAATACAGGATCATTAGGCTTACAGACAATATCCAATTTTATCAAGAAAAAATAATAAAATAAAGCCCTCTACAAACACCTGGTACTTCTTCCCATTCACTAGATCTCCCGCAGTTACTTAACGGAATTACCTTCCGCTCACATGGCGCATTCTGTTATTACAGCTCACCAACCTCCCTTTGCTACCTGGAAATAATTAAGTCTAAGAAAACACAGAAAATCAGACGTATGCAAGAAACTTGACCGTAATTAAGGGACCGAAGGAAGACAGACAAAACTAAATCGCCTTCTCCCACTGCTCACAGCCCATCGGCACTGGGACACCGGCTACGCCTCCTTTGCCAAACAGGTATTACGATAAATCATGGCTGTAAGTCACACGAGGCAGCGGTCAAGTCGCATGGTAGACGCACCATCTGCATGGGAATTACACATTTTTACACAGTGTTCAAGGGAGATACTGGCTCAGTAAAATTTACGCTCGTCCTCATGGAGGGTAAAGGTAACAACCAGATAAACTAAAAAGTTTTCCATGCACACCAGCACTTTTGTGAATGGGAACAAAAATTTGAAAGGCCAGACTAAAACAGCAGCAAAAAGAACAGCAGCTTGTGGGATAAAAAGCTAACTCCAACTACGGAAGAAGCCTATAGACCAGGAACATTTGTCAAAATACCGTTCAATAGTTCTGAAACATGCAACCATTATAAACCAATTTTAGATAATTAATGCCTTACATTCAGATTCGCTTTTCCAAGAATCCCATTCAAATAATACTCCACTGACACTCTGAGTTTTCTGCTGTGCTTCACGTGTATATCCAGAGGGCAGTGAGAGATGCTCACACACACACACACAGAATTACACCAATATTCTGTCGAAGCTTGAGAGTTTGTTTTTTTAATTCTCTGAGTGACTACACACCTACTCTTACTCTAGAAGGCAGTTATACGGTCACTATAAATACCCTGTATTAAAACACTAAGGGCTTCACACCTTGGACCACAGTTACTCTAAGCTAGTGTTAAACTCTACAGCTTAGCTGTCCACAGAAGATATACCCACGTGGAAAAGAGTCCAGAAACAAAGGTGCTCATTAAAGCCTTAAAACAGTAACGACTGTTAGTACTGTGGAAAGTGATGTTAAGAACAGATCTGCATTTTACGTTTAAAGATCATCAGCGTGAAGACCAGAGAAACATTCCAGCAGACTCAAAACGCGTATGACGTAACTTATAATTTGGAAGTACGAGTTACCGAAGAAATTCAAAACCTATGGACCGTGGCCAAGTACAAGTTTTATCTACTTGGTTTTGCTTACCCTTACTCCCACACTCACAACTTCAAAGCTAACAGTCCAACTGGCAATACCTCTGCCCTGTCTATGCCCGTCTGCCTCATCTAGTCGCAAAAAGATAGGAAGCAAAATGAAAGCAACAGACCAAACATGCTTATAATCCAGAGCACTAGGGTGTAAGAGCAAACACTCAAATAAGCTGTGACTTTATTCCGAAATCCACAACCTTCATCACACAACAGCCAACTTTTCCCCCACAACGTTTCTTCACATTTTCTCCTGAGGCATTTCTTCGTGCTATAGAAAAACTCCCTAATACAACCGAGAACTACATTCGACCTCAAGTCACTTCTGTAGACACAGAGGCGGTAGGTGACATGGTCCTTCTTAACCTTTCCTTCTCCTATTCCCAGTTCACTTAGATTTAACAAATAAAACTATAAAAAGCAATGTCATTTTCCACAAATGTCATTTGCTTACTGATTATATGCTGATGTCAGCACACAGCATGCCCTTCCGTCTGAAACTCCGGGATTTCTCAAGGTGATAGGCAAACTAACACAGTGGAGCGGCAACCCAACTCCTATCTTCTGAAATTACCACAGTACAAATGCTTACTACTAGTAATCACACTGTAGCATTACAAACAAACAAGCAAAATGCCACCCGTGTTCTAGCAAGTCAAGCCAAATCACTTTACGGAAAGCTGGGTAAGAAAGAAGTATTTACTTGTTGCAGATTCTGGGAGGATAAAACCAGAATGCACCTTGATGTTCAATTAACTTACGCTGATTCTTGTTTGCATTAAGACAATGAGACTAGGGGTCATCACATCATTTGAGCCCAGGGCTTATACAAGACAGAAAAAATTGGCAACATCACAACACTGTATCCCCTCCACACAAACACAATTTCAATAATCAGAGGTTCAAGGGCCACACACGGAAAGTTGATCTTTCAACAGTCTGTCAGATAACTTACTAAAGGCTCTTTTTCTAACCTAAGGCAACAGAAAGAATCTGTTCTGCTCTGAAGTCACCGGCTTGCTTGTCTGAGACTCATGGGACTGGGTCTAAGTCATTTACAGCACAACTACAGACCTCTGAGATATGTTAAAGACAGTATTTCTGACAGAATAAACCATTCAGGAAATGTATGCTACAGAGACTTTAAAGACTGGGGGGGTTTCCCTTTTCACTCTGCCCCAAAAAGCATAGTTTTCAATGCCCTTTTTTGTGGAAGCGGAGAGTTAGGTAACTATGTGCTCTGCAGTAAAACCACAAAACTTACCTTACGATCAGTCAACTCCAAAGATAATGGTACCGTTAGGCCCAGGATCAAGGCTGCCTTGACTGGATACTCTGAAGCGACAGAATGCTAACGCAATACAGAAAAAATACCTCCTGCAAAGAGACGCTCCAAAGCTTTTCCGGAAACAGGATCGTGCAGCACCTAACAACATAAAAGCTTCGTTTCTCCAATTAAAAAGCACGTACCCTTCCTGGAAGAGCCACGCCTTTAACCACTCTTGATATTCCAAGGTCGTACAGACAGAGAACGCTTCCCTCTGCTTCTTCCAAGCCAACCAGCAGCCCAGTTCTCTTCTGCCAGGAAAACTCCTTTACCACACGCACAGTGGGAGGCTGTTTATTTGCTCCCTGGAAACGGTACGCAGAGAGCCGCGCTCCTGTCACAGAGCTCACCGCCTGGAGTTGAGGACCACACGCCTGCCACGCCAGGCCATGGCTCCCTGGAAGAGAAACGCAAGAGGACTTAAGCAAAGGTCCAGCAGAAGACTGAAAACTGCCGAGAAGTCACAGTCACCGCCCTTTCCTTCAGTAAAAGTACCGAGCAGAGGAAGACCAACCCGCCCGATTCCGGTCAAGTAGTTAAAGCCACCCGTTGAAATCCTCAAGGAATGTATTGAAAATTAACACCTTTGTTATTTTGCATTTGTACTTGTCACTCCCGCACTGAAGAGTTCTGATTGTTTGGGATAAAGATTACGAGATATTGATCTCTAGTCTGTTTACCATATTCAGCTAGGTTTTGCTAGAATCCTCTAAATACATAGGGGAATACAAGTCCTAAAGCCTACTTTGAGTAGAGCAAATCTAAACCAATTCGTTTCTAGTGTATTCATTTTACTTGCCACATGCCTACTTTGGGCAGGGATTTAGACTTCAGCAAGAATTTATCTTAAAATGGGCACCACATGAGTAAACTCAAACTGTTACACGTGCTGAGCACAGGAAGAATTTAACACGTGCTGTTTCACTGAACTTCCTCAAACTCAAAGCAAGGAGTAACTCAACTCAACCACTGCACTTCCAGTCAGGCAGGTGGACTCTAGCTGGTCTAAACAGAAGCCCAGGCATCCGGGCAGGCACCCAGCTCTACTTTCAGATCACCTAGAAAGTCAATGACCTAATCTGCTCAGCCACTTTCAGCAACTCTCACTGGGTACTCATCTGCGTCCTGTCAGATTCTTGGGAAATACGGATGCAGCGCTCAACAGCCTTCTCCCCCTCCTTCTGTTTTTATTCACACTAGAAAAGTAAAACCAGGGGGGTTTGCCTCTGTAACATTTCGGCATGTGACGGTCACAGAGATTGAGCTGGTACAAATCAATACGGCCCCAAACAACACTATTACTTTTTGGAAAACTGCCTCTTACTGAATTAGAATTTGAGGAGGGCCACCGACCCAGCAACGCTTACGGAAATTGTTCTGATGGCACAAGATGGGTGCAGGCTGCTGTAGTTTCAAAGCTGAGCTACACTAACGTTTTAATATGAACACGTTTAATAGTTAAAACATCCTTTCTGTTCTCGGCAAACCCGACGCATCTTAACAGCACCAACCTGACACAGTTGCTACGGTGCCCCGGTGCTTCAGGTAACCTCCAGGCAATAACATCTTTGCACCAAGACCAAATTTAAAGGAAAATGCTCACCTCCAGAAAACTTCCCGCTCAGCACAGAATCTAGGGTTGTCTCATCTTCCCCAAGTGCCTGAACAGTCACCTCGGGAAACTGCAGCAGACTGCTCGTTACCCGAGCCATCAGGTCTCGCACTCTTCACTGTAAAGAAAAAAAAAAAAAAAATGACCCACGTCAGCCCTAACTATTTTTGAGATTGACACAAGTTCCATCGGGATGCAGCGAATCATCTCCTGTACATCACCTGTAGTTCTTTCCCTTAAAAAAGCGGCACTCGGGACAGTTTTCAATCTCACAGCAGAGCAAAGCGAGAATCCTTTCCCTTCTCTGATGCCTGTGGGATCACAAACAAAAAGTGACACAGACGTATGGACAAGATAAATAACAGGAAAAAACCCAATACCCTGAGTTCACGTCTGCTCACATAGGCTAATAAGATGCGAGCTGAGAAAAATCGTATTTCACATTGCAAGCAATACAGACTTCCACAGTTCATCATTCAGAAAGTAGTTTCCCATACACTTACGATGGAAACAGAACACAGCACTTTAAAACACTGATATTTTCCTGTTCTGAGATCCTCGTATTCCTTATTCCAGTCCCTTCCTTCCTACTGCCTGCCCTCATCACATCCCTGCAGTCTACTACAGAAATTTCTAGGCCCTTCAGACGGTGTCCACACTTCTACAGGTGCTCCACAAGGAGTTCGTATTTCACTATGTCAAAACAGAGGTGCTGGTGGCAAAACTTGAGAGCTGAACTGATTTACAGGGTTAAATAGGTGGCTAAACAAGAGATATTCCATACACATGGGAATGCAAACTACTTCAAGTTACTACGTTCTGCAAGTTCTCTGCGCTATTGAAAATGGCACCGTAAGAAAGTTCATGCTCTGAAGCCTGTGCACTGGAATCCACTACATGTCCAGTCACAAGCACTCGGGTTGAGAATATGTCCAGTATCTTCTGCCAGCGCAAAACCAAGGAGTGTGGGAAAGGCAGGAAGTGTAAGTCAGGGGCCTGCACTAAGCACAAGTCAACACGTTGAAAAAAGCGTTGCCAATGGCAAAGCCAGTATCGCAGGACGCTGCTGCAGCCAGCCAGCCTGACCACTCTGCCAGCATTCACAGCTAGCACAGATCAAGTTCCAACTGGGACAACTTCTTTGCAGCAGTTTTGCTGCATTTGCTTTTTGGTGCTTGTCAGCGTTTCAAAGTAAACAGCGGGACAGCCTTTTGCACTGCATCCGGGGGCTCCAGAGAGTCAAAAGCCCTCACCTCCCTCCACCCGCTGGCAAAGCTCCGCCTTACGCAGCCCAGGACACCAAGAGCCTTCTCTGCACGGGGGCCACTTCTGCCTCACGGTCAGCTTGGTGCCCAGCAGGCTCCCAGGGTCTCTCTGCCAAGCCTCTTTCCAGCTGGGCAGCCCCCAACACATGCTGGTGCATGGGGTTGTTCCTCCCCAGGTGCAGGACTTGGCCTTTCCCCTTGTTGAACTGCCTGAGGTTCCCGTCAGCCCATTTCTCCAGCCTGTCAAAGTCCCTCCGCGTGGCAGCGTGACCCACCGGGGTATCACCTCTCCACTCAGACCAAAACAGGAGTTTTACTCTAAAAGGCCACGAGCATATCGGAGACCGTCTGCCTCGGAATTCTACAATCAGGCTTATCTCACTCAAGCGCAGCCTACAGATTCTCCTGCAGAGTCTGTGCGGCTGCTCCATAAGCACGAATCTACAGCAGCAGGTGAGAAGAAGAAAGAGTTTCAGCTCTCTAGCCCAACAACCCCCAGCAGAGAAGATCCCGGAGCTGATGCAGCCCACAGCTTTGACTTCCCTTTAAATGAAAAAACAAGCCAAACCACCCCAGAACTTGACGCTAGAGCCAGTTTACCCAGCTACCTCCTGTGGCTATTCCCTGACAAAACTCCGCTGTCATCCAAGGGGTGCAGTCCCTGCCTAACGCGGCAGAGTTTGCAAAAGCTCCCGACGTCAGTTCTGAAATGATGCTCTTTTTCACACCGCTTGGTGTACCTGGACAGACGGACGTAGGTGCTGAGTGCCTCAGCACAGAACACACACGCAGCCTTCCTGGCAGAGGGAGACCGTAGTCAGCAGGACACCTCCAGCGCCCACCCCCCAGTGACATCTCACCGCTTGCCCCTCGCATCACAGATTCCAGAATCACAGCATCACACTGAAGACAAAGGCCTTCCAGAATCTCTGGAGGTCACCCGGCCCAGCCCCCCTGCTCAAGCAGGGTCCCCAGGGCAGGCTGCCCAGCACCCTGGCCAGACAGCTGTTCAATCCCGAATGCTGAAACATACTTTTACAAACAGCAACCTGACAAGCTGAACTGCGGGGACATCTGCAACACGGGCAACAGGCCTGGGTTTTTGGTGACTCTCTCCTACAGATTTAAGTATGTTCTCCCCACGCGAGGGAAACAACGCCACACCAGCAAAGCCTAACTTTTTTTTACCACGCACTCTAATCAAAAGAAGCCTATGCACAATAACCTCCCTAGCAAAGTATATGCCCATGAGAAACTATCACCTAATTAATTAAACAGCTGTGTAGTTTGTGGCAAGATGCAGCTCATTTTAAGTTAAAAACTGAACGGAACTTGGAAGCGTGTCTCCTTGTTTCCCCACTGGGGGGAAAGGATGGCTATCATATATATATATATATAAAATACATATCTATAAAACGTATATAAGCACATATCATAAACATACATATAACAGATACCCTTGGGCTTTGAAACTGAGAGAAAATGAGCTCCTAACAAAAATTCAGCGTAAATTTCATTTCACTCTACTCAGAGCAGTCCCCTCATCTGTTTCCACCTCAACTAGCCACCCACTCATACAGAGTTCAGAAAAAAGATGAATGGCCTCTTGCAGGATTTTTGATTTTGCACGGTTACATTCCTTACAATACCTAAAGCCGTCCTCACGGTCTGTCTTCTCTGGTTTGCAAAACAGCAATAAATACGCCCTGTTTTGGGTATAATCGTAGCGCACCCACCTTTAAATTTCTTTGTCAGCTTTGTGAGAGGAGGAGAGAAAAGGAAGGACTCCTTTTCCTCAACAGGCCGTTTCTGATGCATGGCAGTTCTGCAGGATCTGGTTCTTGAAACAGGATCTGTTGAAGTTCTTGATCCTTCATCACGTCCTGACAGGTTTATGTCTTCAAGCAGCAAAGGACTGCCATCAGGTCCTCGGCAGAAGGCCTCCTCCCCTGTGCTCTCCTTCAATAACGATCGTCTCTTTCTGCCCCGACGGGCTCTCCTTACTGGACTCTGAAACAGAAAAGGCCCAAACAATAGGCCTCAAACCAAAGTTGACTTCTGAGTGCATTCCCCCACCAGCAATCAGCATCTTAGCAGCAGAATGAAGCAACCAGCACCTTATCAGCATGAAAATGCAACCCTGGGAACAATCCCTGGGAACTGTAAGTAAACAATAGGAAGTAACTATAAATCCCAAATGTAAAGAAAAACAGAAACTCCTCAGACGTGCCCGGATCCTGGCCAGATCCGGACACGCCTGAGTGAGGCATGTCAATCTACCAGGTATCTCCTGTGCATTTCGTTTAGACTTGTTTGTTAAACTGTATAAAAGCCAGACCCTCTCACAGCACAGACGGAGACCTCACCTACGAGTGGACACACTGCGTAGGACTTCCCAATTTCTGGGAAAGGCTCTCTGATCCTTCGCTGTGACGGGGCTCCCCAGCTGATGCACGGGTCGGGGTGATGGTAAAGTATGAGGGCAATTGGTGATGGATCTTTCTTAATCACTATAGCCAGCTTTATGTAGTAACGACTAGGTGCATTACCTTGCTTATTCTTTCTGCTGCTTTAAACAGTAATGTCTAGGTGCATTACCTTGCTTATTCTTTCTGCTGCTTTAAGGTAAAATAAGCCTATTTCTTTAGCTTGGTGTCTGTGTCCTTTGTGTTAACCCCGTCAATTGGCAAACCAGACTCCCGGGTGTGGCTGATTCCTCATTTGCCTGTGGAAGTTCTTGCTCACGAGTATCCGTTTTTTTCGCTTGGCATGTGGAACTCTTCTTCTGCCCCTAGGAGAACCAAGGATTTCCACTCTCCCACCTGCACGTATGCCTTCCTGAGTACAGGCAGATTCTTTGCCTGCCAAGAAAATTTGTGCCCCCTTCCTCGCGCGTCTTCTAGGAGTGACAGGAAGTTTAAATCCTGCCCGAGGAAGCGATGATTTAGACAGATCAAGGGCAGAATTTTCCAAAACTTCTGATGAACTCTCTTCCTCCTTCTGCCTCTTTTAGTTGGCACAGGTAAGAGGAGTTGGTCACTAGGCAGCCCCTCCTGATCCTTGACAATACTGCCAGTAAATTGTCAATCAATGAGTTTCGGTTTTCTTGCACTTCTGCTGGGACTGACTGCCTGTTTAATCTTCTGATCGGTGGCACTCTGGCCAGCTTCTTGACCTCCTGCTGAACTTTTTCTTCCTCTAGTCCTTTTGGAAGGAGCAGAAGCAATAACGCTACCTTCAGCAGGAGAACTTTCCTCGCTAGCCTCTTGCGAGACTTCAGAAGCAGCTTCCTCTGCTCTCCTTAATCCTCCTCTTGGAGTAACAGCTATGGGCAGCCTGCTGACGGACAACGCTTGTCCATCAGAATGGCTGCTTTCTACTTTTTCTGAATTAGTCAGTTTAGGCTTCCTACCTCTCCTAGGAGGAACAGGCATCACAGGTATTTGCTCATCTCGAGTATTTCCTCCCGTTTCAAGTCTACAAGTCTCAGGTGCTCCTTTTGTTCGCTTGGTACTTCTCCCAGGAGACATTCAAACAGAACCGGTCTGTCTGTCTGCAGCAGTTGATGAGTGCCTTCCGAGGGAATGCCTGGACTTCCACTCAGTTGTCCCCTTGTGTGTGTTCTAGCAGTGATGCCATACTCTACTTGATGCCTCCTGGTTTCATCTTCCACTCCCGTCACAGGTGATTAAGGGAGCCTTTGCCTTCTGGAATCTAGTGACCTTTGTCCTGGTTCGGGCTGGAATTGAGTTCATGTTCCTTTTCGGGAGCGAGAAGAATGCTGCCAGCACACTGAGCTTTCAAGGACTCTCCAAATCCCTATGTCCTGCCTTTGCGCAGGCACAAAAGAAGCAGGGATGGGACACGGCTGAAGCACCGGGCCCGGACTGGCCAACGGGCTATTCCACGTCATGTAACATCACGCTCGCTATGTAAAGGAGGGGTGGGCGGGAAGGGGCTCTCTCTCGCTTCCGGGATTGCAATCGCGGGGTCTTAGTATTTCGGGATCGCTAGCCGGGAACGGGCTGGGTGTCGGTCAGCGGGTGGTGAGCAACTGCACGGTGCATTGCCCGTTTCTAATTTCTATTACTGTCACCGTTTTATTTTATTACCATTAGTAAACTGTTTCTATCTCAACCTGCAAGTCTCCCTTTGCCCCTCCAATTCCCTCCCCCATTCCCAGGTGGGGGAGGGAGGCCGAGCGGCTGCGTGGTTGTTAACCGCTTCTTAAACCCTGAAAAGATGTATTTAGCACGTCAGTATGATGTGAAACAGATAGCTGCTCGTCTAGTGGAATGGAAGACAAGTTCAGCTTTACCGATTCGTTCCTATGTTACTGAAAAAAGAACATGTCCCAGCACTCACTGAGTCTCAAGGTTAACTTGTTCTAAGAGCCTTGAAGTGACAGGGCAAACTTTCGGGTTTGATTTCAGAAGTGATCAGTAAAACAGAAAAAGATACGTGAGGAGAAGGCTGTTAAGCAGTTTCACAAAACAGTTTCCCAGGTTTTTGAAGCTCTGAAAATGACTCTGAGATATAAAGAGCTCTCGGTGTCCCTCAGCTGCATCACATTCACCATCGTCACTAGCTGGCAATTCACGTTCAATCTGTTGCTCTGAAGCAGCACAGCTGTGTTGAAGATTGCCTGGTGGATGGAGCTCACTACACGGCGATGTTTCAGGAGCTGCTTCTGAGGTTTCTGCCGTACCCACACTATCTTCAATAACCTGAAGGTAAAAAATGTCTGTTAATGCATTCTTAATTACCAGACAGACTAACTTCAAGCTGAGCTTCGTGAAACTGAGGACAGTGAAATGCTGCTTTTCCTTTCAGACCACCACCACGTGTAAAGTGGGAAACATACAATCTACTCCCTGCACAGATAACAGTTCATGCGTTTAAGGGACAGAGAACAGACTATTCCATTTATGCAATGACACGCTCCATTTCTGCTCTTTCTGTTCCTGGATAACGATTTGCCACCACCCGTGAACAACGTGAGCAGTTTACAACACAAGCTGCACACACGACCGGCAGCAATCGTCACGCTGCAGAACTTTCTGGACTGACCACAAATCCACAGGTCGTACAGACAGAGAACGCTTCCCTCTGCTTCTTCCAAGCCAACCAGCAGCCCAGTTCTCTTCTGCCAGGAAAACTCCTTTACCACACGCACAGTGGGAGGCTGTTTATTTGCTCCCTGGAAACGGTACGCAGGAGCCGCGCTCCTGTCACAGAGCTCACCGCCTCGAGTTGAGGACCACACGCCTGCCACGCCAGGCCATGGCTCCCTGGAAGAGAAACGCAAGAGGACTTAAGCAAAGGTCCAGCAGAAGACTGAAAACTGCCGAGAAGTCACAGTCACCGCCCTTTCCTTCAGTAAAAGTACCGAGCAGAGGAAGACCAACCCGCCCGATTCCGGTCAAGTAGTTAAAGCCACCCGTTGAAATCCTCAAGGAATGTATCTGAAAATTAACACCTTTGGTATTTTGCATTTGTACTTGTCAGTCCCTTCTCTCGGCCCTTCCTCACTTGGCAGGCTTCCCAGTCCTTTGATCATCTTTGTGGCCCTTTTCTGGACCCTCTCCAGCCTGCCCACATCTTTTTAGTACAGCGGGGACTAAACTGCTGGCAGACTCGAGGGTGGGCTAGCCAGTGAGCAGGAGGAAAACCCGTCTCTGGGAAGACCGGGTGTCTCAGCCAGCGGTGAGGGAGGGAGCCCAGGGTGGGGGCACAGAAGATAGCTGGGCTTGAGGCCATGCTGACCTCCTGGGGCTCTGTAAACGAAGGGCGTGCGTGGGAACCCCCGGAGTGACAGCACGCCCGCGGTGTCACTCGCGAGCTTGAATCGCAACAAGCCGGAGAGGAGGCTTCAATCTGCTGACTTCAAAACAAAATCTGGTCAGTCAGTAGCAGCAAGGCTATGGTTCAAAATCAAACGTAAAAATAAAGAGCCACGACATGCTTTTTTTCCTCTGTCCAAGAACTGTGCGTAATAGGAGTAACTCGACTGCCGGGCTGGGCGAGCCGAGGACTCAGGCCAAGGAGGAAGAACGTAGCCGACTCAGTATGAGTGATAAAGTGTGCTTCAGTTTATTGATTTTCATTACAGCCTTTTATAATCCTTCTACTAATTATGCCTACTAGTCACTAGCTGATTGGCTTAAGCTCTAAGGGTCGTATTCTCACGGTCCACCTACTTGCAGTTAGCTTACAGCACAAGTTTCTCATAACACTAAGTTTCTCACGCTACTATTTCTGATTCCTGTTTACTTGTTTTCGATACACAACAGTACCGTAACACAATGTTTCTCAGACCACCGTTATCATAACACTAGGTTTCTTAGACCACTATTCCTAATTCCTCTCAACCTGTTTTCGACACACCACGGTACACAAGGCTGAAGTGTCCTTGACATTCCTCAGGTATCAGCAGCTGCGAGCAGCTGCAAGCAAACCCTAGTGAGGCCCAGCATCAGCAGCTAGAGCAGGCTCTGATCGTACAATTGCTCGGTGGGCTCAGGACCCTTGTCTCTGAGCCATTCTCCAACACTCGACTACAGATAGGGATTTCATTTCCACATTGGTACGGCAAGCGAGATGGGAAGGAATGAGTTTCCACAGAAACACGTTCACAAACGGCATCCCTGCGTCGTTCCTGCTGGCACACAGCGGGGGAGGCTGGTTTGGGAGGACAAAGCACTTTCTGAAGGGGAAGGAACACAGGAGTAAATCGCAAGCAGCCCTCAGTAACCAGGGCAGTACTCTCACAGACAGACGGCCCTGCTGCACGGGCGTGAAGCTTTCTGCTTCCAGCAGTGCTCGAATCCGCTGGACAACCAGCGCAGGATGCTGATGGAGTGGGAGCATCCAGCAGCTACAAAAGCTGTACTGCATGGCTGAAAACTTGGCCTCTGCTGTAGCGGAGAGGCGCGGCACTGTAAAGCTTCTGTACCCTATGAAGCTGTATAGAAGGCGGCATTAATTTTCCTTACCGAGGTGCTGGAAAGACTTTCTCATGCATACCCATCTGTAAATCCAGCTGTACTACCTCAACTTTGTTTCCCACAGTATTTTAGAGGATCCACTCTGTCTTGTACCGGAAGCTGCTCCAGAGTCACGGTTCCCATTTTTCCGATTTGAGAGTAACCCAGCCTTTTAAAGTACCGCCTGGAAAGGTCTTGGAAAGAAGTGACACTTTGCGCTAATCCCACCTGGCACTGCTTGTACTTTTCCCAATGCTGGGTGGCTTTGAAGAGCTCTTTGCACACAACGGGCACCGGGCCTCTGTTTGCAGCGCAGCCGATCGTCCAACAGCTCTTCCCGAGCCGGCCTGCCCGTACGCCAGCAGAGCAGCGTTATAACCTTGCCAGGCGTTCTCCAGCGCTCCTTGGGCCAGATCACACAACACCTCGCTCTAAACAACGATCGAGTGCATCCTCTTCACAGATGAGCAAGCAAACGCATACACAAGCACTGCTGCCCGGGACGCGTGCCCCCACTAACAGGTTGAATCAAGATTTGCAAACGTGCTTGAAAGTAATACCGAGTTCCGGGATGACGGGAGCGTAGGCAAAAGCTAGGTAAGGCTTCCAACCAGTAAACCGACCCGTGCCAGTCACCTGCAGTACGCTTACATGAACGTTAATAATGGGAGATAAACTAAATGAGCAGTCTACGACCGTGTATTAGCTACAACTGCTTGTAGTTGGTTCTTTGAGTAAAATCTTACCTGGCCTGCATAGCTGTTGGATCCGGCTGAGACGAGCATACCGTTCTCGCCCTTTCGGAAGCCACTACGAGACCACTAGGCTAGATGAAACGTAAAGGCCTTCCAGCGCCCTGGATTCTGAGGGCCACATATGCTTGTGCTGTTGGTGCTCACAGAAATCACACACTACTTCCCTGCACCCTTCTCTGTGTACTGAAAATACGGTTGTAGCACCAAAAGGCAAGCGATCGGTCACCCAGCGATAGCTCCTGCTTTTGTCTGCATTTAAGCCAAGTTGAACAGCAAGGCACACCACAGCAAGGACTGCTGTGGGATAAGCCTGCTCTTAAACTATGCCAGGGGATACACAGCCAAGGAGGAAGCGACCTGAACCAACGGACACGTCGGTAACTGTAACTTGCATTTTTCCCTCTCCCTCGCATACTGGTCATCCACACGGCAGAGGGCTTTGAAAAACACATTTTATTTTAGGAACGGCTTGAATTCAACAGGAACCACAGAACATTTATCTCCAAGCACATCCAAGAGACTCGTTACCTGGACTACTTTGCCGAGAAAAAAAAAAGCATTCCTGGATTGGAAACCTGCAAGTTTTGCACAGAAGACAAAAGTACCAACAAAATAAGAAAAAACTGCTACCTTCTTACTTGAGAGTCTACAATTTCATAGTATTTTCAGATTGGCCTAGACTAAGAGGTGAAAAGCACTGCCTATCAACTCATGAGAAAACACGGGCTGGCTGCTGCCTGTAGCTTGTTTTTTCGCCACCAGAAATCAACAGCTAAGCTATTTGCGATTCGGCACATGGGAACAGATGAAAAACCGCCAGGTGATTTTGCATCGTGATACTCCAAAGTAGTTTGGTCTGAACGGGCAGAGAAGTTGCTGTTTTCTTTGCTGACATCCATTTTCTCCAAACCATCTCCAGGTATGCTTTTTGAAAACGCTTCCACTTCAGCACGATCCTCCTCAGGATTGCTCAGAGTAAGCACAGTTGCCTTATCTCTAGTCTCAGACGATGCATCCTCCGCCATTCCATGATGATGCTCCCATGAATCCCCAGGCAGTGCTATATCATCGTTGGTTACCTTTATTAAAATACAAAAAAAAAAGCCAACAAAACCTCACAGTCAATAACATGCAGGTGGTTTTTGTAAAGGGAAGACAAAAACCCCCCCAACATATACTGATATTTGTGTCCCTAGTGTCCCAAAAACCACACTGCAACTCTGCCTCAGGGAGAGGACGAGGTACGGCTGGTGGCTCTGCAGCTCTAGCACTAGAACAAACAGGGAAAGGTAACTGACTTTCACTCCCCTGAAGTCCAAACATACCGGAATTCAGGTTTATTTGACCATCGCCCCTGAAGGAAAATCATCTGACAACCACCAGCCTCTTTTCCGCTCGTTACAATTCCGCCCGATGTTAAGAAGGAAAGGCAGAAACGAAGCAGACACTGGGCAGGAAGCGGTCAAAGATCCCTGTTTGGCCACATAACCAAGTGTCTCAAAAGCAGTACACCGAGAGCTTGGTGGCAACCACAGTTCTAGTTTCAGCTGTCTTAAATTCTTGAAAACACATTTACCATCGTGTCAGTATAGGTCTTGGCCTAAATAAGATTATCATAGCCGAAAAAGTCTCTCTCCAAATATTACTTTGGATGAACTGATTACAAAAAAGCCAATCAAAGTTTATTCAGGTACACCTTCCTTCCAGAATACTAACATAATCCAAATGGATTTTTCGCTATTCCTCTCCACACACGTAGCTCAAAACTGAACTTTGTGAAAAGGCTGCTTACCTATCATATCGTGAGGAAAAGGTTTTCTGCTCATTTCCTGCCCATGCTGCTCCAATTCTGGATAACACATTACTCATGAAAGTTGCTATGATATCCAGATATCCTGAATTGGCTGGTTTTCTTGCTCTTGATACTGGCTTTGGTCTCGCAACTGTAAAGCACAAGGGAAAACCTATCAGCCTTGTGTTATCAAAGTGAGCGTTTCTTGACCGCTGTATTCCCCGCGCTAAAAATTACCTCCTCTTAAGGCCGACGAAGGCAAATGGTAAGGCCTGGCTCTCTCTGCAGCCAGCTGCCTTTGAACTCTAGGAAGGATCTTCCGATATGGGCGTAATTCAGACTTTCTGGCACATGCCCCCTCTCTGAAGCGAGGATGGCGATCATTCTGATGAATAAAAAGCGTAAAGCAGTTAACTAATTACAGCGAGTGCACTGCACAGAACAGCAGCAAGTCATTCATGAAGTTACGGGACGACGTGCCGGCTGTACTGGAGCTGGCAGCAGTAATTGTTTACCACAGCCCACTTCCTTGGGAGCAGGTGATCATGTCTGGTGCAGCCAGCTGATGTTTGCAACAGCTCGCATCCCAGTGAGACCCCCCCGTCGTCAGCTGCTGCACTGAGCCCAACGCTCGGAGACACCGACGGGGGCCACGGGGGGTCTGAGGCAAAGATGCTTTGTGTTGCGCATGACCAGCACGGCCTGCACGCTTCCTTGCGCGTATCTGTGGCACAGAATTTATAGACGGGTCTCTAGAGACAGGCCTATCAGGGCTGTTCCCCGTCAAACTCCCTAGTTTGGATCTAAGAGTACTATCACTTCTGCTGACTAAAGCCAACACCTGCAGCTCAGTGCAACTCGCAAATAATGGGAACATCAGGTTACCACGTCTTGTAGCCTCTACAGCCCTGTCAGGCAAGATGGATGTATTTCCCCTTGATTCCCTCATAGGCAGACACCTGACCCAAACTGGGTGGCTGGACATCAGCTGGCCTGGGAGACAGACAGCCAGCTGCAAGACACCTCTTGCAGCTATCATGAATGGCTTCACGTATTAAAGGACCAGATTTCTTCAAAAAATTCAAGGTCTGAAACGTCAATCAAAAACTACAGATTAAGACAGCAGTATTATTCAGTCACTAAGGGTCTGGCTAACCACTAAGAGAAATAGGATAATTGTTCACTTAGACTCTCGGGAAGCTCACATCAGCAATATGCTTTGCGTTAGCAATCCGAGTAAGCATTACTACGTAGAGTCGTAAGGACGGCAGCCAAACTAGCAGTTACAGTTTCTAAAAAAAATCCTGTAAAACAAAATATTGGCCCTTGCAATGCTTAAGTATTTTCTCCCTTCTCTGTCAAAACACGGGCCTTTCTTTTTCCCTGAACACTGACACAAATTACTTTCTGTACAAGCTAAAACTAACACACAACTTCAAATCACGCTTTGCATGAGCCTTTATAAGCCTCTCTGTGCAGAGGCTGATTTATGTTGGCAATACGTAGTGAGCTGAAACTTAATTCAAAATTATTTGCCACAAGCTGTGCCCTGGCTTGGAAGTTAGAATTTGGCCAGGGTCGGGAAAAAAAAAAAAAAATTTCTTCTCAAATACTTCTCAAACACAGTTTTTCACTTTCTCCATTCTGTCCTCCTTTTTCAAGCAGACCAGGGATCAAAACCCTAACTCAAGACTACACAGGCAGTGCGACTGAAGGGTAATAGAGAAGAAACAGCTTTCTTCTTAGGAACGCTTTTGTTCTTGCTCCTAGAGCAACGTTGTATTCCCTTCTAGACGTTCAGTCTCGGATCGCGCTTCATCAGGAGGCAGTGCTCACTTTACAGTTCCAAGAGCAGACTGAAAACATTCTCATTTGCATAAAACTGGCAGGGTACAACTGCAATTATGCGTGTGGATGGCAGGACGAGCATAAACCCATCTCTGACAGTGAAAGCAGTGCAGGAGAAAACTTGGAAAAGGTCCATCTCTTCACATTCTCAATAAAGATTCGGTAAATGATCACCTCCTTCTGGAAGCTGGTGCAAGTCATATGGACAACTCCGGAGTTCAGCAAGCACGTACCATCTGCAGAAACAACCAACATTTGACAAGCTTCCATACGCTCACAGTTACGTTATGACCAGTTTACAGTTTTTAAACAGCAGTATCTGGAAAGACAGATCTCAGTGCCCATCTTCCTCACCAGATCACTTACAGACTTTTTAAAAAAATAATTACTGCGTCTAGAACTTTCATCTCTAGCGCAATCGAGGTGCTGTGCTTTGAGCTTCAGTTCAAAGTCATTTCATTTTATAACCATCACCTCTTCGCAGGCTCTATCATAAAAGCACCAAACCCCAAAACTCAGCACACTCTCGGATGTGTTTCACAATTTTAAATCCCACCTTAGTGCAACGTAATTTGAGTTGGGTTTGTGGGAGCTGGGGGTTTGGGGGTTTGGGTTTGGTTTTCGAGTGACAGAGAACAAGAGAACTATTTCATGTCATCTGACCTCAGTTTGAGCTTATCACTATAAAAAGCAGTGAAATACCTACCAAAATTATAGGAGCTTGGATTAAAAAACTGATCAGGTGGTGGATAGGAAGGAGGCACTCCGCGACAGAGACTCTGCTCACGTACTCGAATATCCAAAACGAGGCTTGGAGAAGTCATACTTAGTCCAGTATCCAGTGACCACAGCGCAAAATAGGGGCAGTCGTGAAGGAGTTCTTCCGGCCTTAAAGAAAACAAGTGCATAAGCTAAATGCCAACTTTCAGATGAATTATCTGGGGGGACACTGAAAAGAAGCTAAGAAAAATCTACCTCAGTGAATCTGGCATTTGAGCGTGATACCAGCGGTTAATGTCAAATACACCCAAGTAAGTAGATGGCTTTCCCTCACCATACGTATTCACTTGCCAGCTGAAGACTGATACACTGGTCTCAGGAGATATTACTGTAAAAGACAAGACGTTGTTTCTTATTTGTAGAAAACATGCCGTATCCGATATTTTTAAAGCACCGCTTCCTAGTTTGGTTTAATTCTGTTCTACCACTCATGCAAAAACAACACTGACTAAGAATAAGAAAAACAATTCACGGAGTAGCAAACACCTCTGTGACAGGTTCCAGGCATCCTGCCCCTTTTTCTTGTTCGGATTGTATCCGTTCCAAGCCAAATCAGATACATAATTAGTAGCTTATTAAGTTTCCACGCATTAAGAGTTGAACAAGACATTTAGCTAGATGAACAGCTGAGCAAAAAAAAAATATGCTAGGAACACAGACACTGCTTCTTTTAGAAAGCACACAAATAGTCATCGTATACACTTGTATCACTTAGCCAGCATTACTAATTTCCAGCTTTGTCTCAACCACACATTTTCAGAACAGCTCCTCTCCTGCATGTCCGCACCGAAAGAACACAATTATCACACAAAACAAATACAGAAACAAAAGTTACAGGTATTTTTTCCATGCCTCATACTTCAGAAAAAGGAGGCAGAAAGGGGTTTTTTTTGTTGCCGTTTGGGTTTTTTTTGGTTTTCTTGGGGGTGTTGGGGGAGTGGTGTTCTTTTTTGTTTCCAACAGGTTTTTAGAAGGCACTCCTCTCAGAAACATGGCACAAGTGGAGAAAATCCAAAGGTGCTTTGATTAGATTTTGACACACCGTTGCTCGAGGATGGCATCACAAAAGACACGGAAGTTGCCGCTTCAGGACTAAGTCAAAGACAATCAGCAGAAATAGCCTAGAAAGGTCATGCAAGTGTCTTTGTGACACCAGACAGAAGTCAAGGCCCGTAAGAAGCGGGGGAAGGTGACTAACGCAGTCAAAACAAACGGCTATGCAAGTTATCACTGCAGCAGGCTCGAAGATATGGTCAGAGCGTAACTGGATTTGTAAACCCAGAGAGGTATATTTAATTACTGCAAGATAATGAAAGACACCATAAGAGTTTTAACTGTGTACATGGTCAAGGAAAGCTACCGCTGCATCCTGGATCCTGCTCTCCCTATCACCTGGGAGCAGGAGTAACAGTCCATCACCTCCTGACAGACTAGTACCTCTGTACCTGGCAAGTGGCCGAGGGAGGGCAATAACAGCACTGCGCATCCAGCAAGTTCTGGGCCTGCGCAACTGGTGGAAAACACCCAAATAGCTCATCACGGGAGCTGGGCCAGAGTGGAAAAGTCCCTAACGAAAGTCAGTTATCCTGGAGCCCATAAACAGTGACCCCAGGTGAGACCCTCTGAGCTCTTCTCCTGGATCGCAGTGGGCCTGTGACCAGCATCTCCCCTGAGTTGGGACGCCTCTCAGCTATCAACTCCTCGAGGCACCGTCTGCTGTCGAAGCCAATGATGGGCTGGGCAAAGTCGCCCCCCTCGGGTCTCAGTTATTGGCTGTTGAGGAATGATGATGCTTTGCAAGTATTTGCTCTAAGCTTGAGAAGAGGGAAATTTTAACCGTAGGCTAGCTTTTCTTCACCCGCCTCTCTACTTATCTATGTGTTTGGGTATACACAGCTGTTTTTACGAGTGTGGGTACATACATATTTCACTGGATCCAAATATTTTTGTCTGTCTGTGTGTTTGTACATCTTGTGTTTATGAATAAACATATGTACTTAGATAGATAGATACGTAGATAGATCGATAGACAGACAGACAGATAGACAGACAGATAGATACAGATAGAGAGAGAGAGATAGAGAGAGAGATAGAGAGATGGAGAGATAGATTTAGGATACCACACAGTAAGTCATTGCGATTCTTGTCATTTTTGAATCTGTACAGTTAAGTCACTATTTTAATCATAACGTATTTTACTGAATTATTTTGTAAATCATTCAAGTGGTTAATGATTAAGTGCTGCTACTCATTAATAAATCTCAATTTGCTGCCAAACTATTACCGTGTTAGTATACCCATCCATGACACCTGGGAGAAGAGACCAACCCCGACCCTGCTCCCACCTCCTTTCAAGTAGCTGTAGAGAGCGACAAGCTCTCCCCTCAGCCTCCTTTTCTCCTGGCTAAACAACCCCTGCTCCCTCAGTCGCTCCTCCTAAGACTTGTTCTCCAGAACCTTCAACTTCAAGGTGCGGCCTCACCGGGGCTGCGTACCGGGGGACGGTCACTGCCCCAGTCCTGCTGGCCACACTATTGCTGATACAAGCCAGGATGCTCTTGGCCGCCTTGGCCACCTGGGCACACCTCTGGCTCACATTCAGCCGGCTGCCGACCGACACCCCCAGGTCCTTTCCCGCTGGGCAGCTCTCCAGCCACTCTGCCCCAAGCCTGTAGCGTTGCGTGGGGTTGTTGTGACCCAAGTGCACTCGATCCCCTCATCCAGATCGCTGATACAGATCTTAAACAGAACTGGCCCCAATGCTGAGGCCTGGGGAACACCACTTGTGAGTGGCCGCCAGCTGGGTGCAGATACAGACATAGGTGTGAACAGGGAAAAAAAAAATATTCAGATCACATTCCTAAGCAACGCAGAGAATGATCTTCTTTTTCCAAGAAGACAGCTGGAGGAATAAAATGACTGACAAACGTTGCAGAGATGGCCCTACTATACAGTGCTATAGCATGTCAGCAAGCACAAAATAAACCCCAATTTCCCCCTTAAGGAAGTCCCACAAAACTCAAGCAACCTTTTGTCTATTTAAATAAGCCCAACAAGCTCGTCTCTACAGATACTCAAGACTTTCTGACTTTCTGTGGGTACAGAACAACATTCACTGCTTAGATTCCCAAACTACTTTTTTAGAATAACCAAGCACGGACATCAGAACAAACCTTCATTAACGCTATCCTCTCCGTCAACCGGCTTGGGAAATTTTTCTACAGTCTGGCAGCTCAG
Source organism: Tyto alba (assembly GCF_018691265.1). Classification (NCBI taxonomy): domain Eukaryota; kingdom Metazoa; phylum Chordata; class Aves; order Strigiformes; family Tytonidae; genus Tyto; species Tyto alba. The sequence goes on along the minus strand of NW_024881323.1, from coordinate 25,591,416 downwards.
AAATTTGGTATTGCCGGTCGGCCCTCTCCAGGGAAAGACTCCACACGTGAGATCTAAACTGAACCTTTCGTCACAGTATTCCAAACCCTGGGGAAAAAAGGAGAGACAAAAGGTCACTTTGGCGATATGAAAGAATCTATGTACCAGAATGTAACATAATATGCACCTTATACTGTGTATTTCCCATGAGCTTCTTTCTGATGGCAAACAGAAACAACATCTGGCACGCAAGAGAATCAAGCGTCAAATCCTAAGGGGTATCTTTGGCTGTAAAGGCTTTGCACGTTTTCAAAATTTAGCATTCCCCTATCATTATTCGGTTCTAATCATGTTTTGCAGAAATCCTTGCAACACCAGGGTTTCTTTACAAACCGGAGGACAGATCTACAAAGAGGTATCTGAAATCAGGCGATACATACGCATGCAAAGCTCTTTGCTCTTGATTACAGGACTGAGGATGTTAGAGAAGTCTTGGCACTACAGCAGCTGAAGCTCTGTCAAGAGGTGTTATCTACTGGCACACCACCAGAGCGAAAACACATCCCTCTGTAGTAGCTGTGAGGACTTCTTACCGAGTAACCGTCTCCTTTCAAACCACATAAGCTTTTACCAGCTCCTCTCTAATCTTGTCACACTAATGGGTGAAATATCCCCCGGTTCCTTCATCAAGCACGGCCACCAGCAAAAGGGGAAGCAGAGAGGATGTGGGAGGCACGCGGCCAAGGCGTTTAGGATCATGAATTACTACAGAGCCAGCAAACTACTTTGAGATATACCGAAACCCCAGCAGGATTGTGCTGAACCTCTGATACCACCTTTTCCTAGGGAAGCATTAATTGAAATACTGTCTTTCCAAATACAGAATTTGTTCAGGCTGTCTACCATGCAACACATCATTGTGTGTATTGACAAATAGCAGCTCTACAATTTAAAACAAAAACAAAAACAAAAACAAAAAAACAACTCACCAACACCCCCTCCCACCTAACACACAAAATACTACCACCAAGGAAAAACCAACACAACAATCAATTGTACCACACTCTACCGAAGTTTCCTAAACTTTCAGAGCTCTAAAATGAACTGGTACGACACAGTACACTCCCATAGGATTTGATATGATACACCTAAATCACCTAATCTGAGAAGAGACAAACCTCCTCTTAACCGTTCTAGGAAATACTACTAATAAGTATCAAGGCTGGCTTTAAAAAAAAAAAAAAAAAAGGGTCTTTCATTACTGAAAAGAAAAATGCTGAATTATGCTCTGAAGCACGCACAGTTCATTCTATTTTATCAAGTAACTTCTGCAATAACAGACACCACCAGACACGTGCAGAGTAGAGAAGCCAAAACCACCTCTTTGAAAAACTAGCATGAAGCCCAAGCAACCGATCCCGTTTTCATTACAGAAGGAACGATCACTAAAACCAGTTTATAATAAATGATGTTGTCCAGAATGAGAAGTCCATCATTCCAAAAGACCGTTGCATCAGATAAAGTCCTCAAACTCCATAAGCCTTTTGGAGATTAATTTGAACGGCTATCAATTTCCTCTCTTATTCATCTATGAACAGCCACAGAGTTGGGGCAGAGGGGAAGGGAAAGAAGATACCAGTTCCTGCCTGAGACACCTTCTGAAGCAAACCACTGTATTTTACATTTTCCACTGGGGCAAGCAAATCTAAGCTGAGCAACTCCGCTGTATGGAAGGTGTTAAGTAATTACTTTGTGGACCAGTAAACTACAAGGACAGTTTTCAAACGAGATGCGCTGGTCAGACTCGGATATGAAAGCAGAGCCTCTATACTCTGTCCAGCCGCAGGCACTGTGTAGGACAAGGGCCAAGATGTGCTGCATGGCCACGCCTGGGGGCACTAGATTTACCAACTCCCGAGATGGCATAAAAATGATCTTTGTAAGCATAACTTCAACATTCCGTTACATTAATTGCTTGAGCACAGGCTTAAACCAGCCCTGAAGGCAGTGGAGACACAACTCTGATGCTTATTTACAAAACTACAGTGCCACATGTTCCAAAACTCCTATTTGTGACTTTTTACCATGGTAAGAAGTCAGTTGCACTGTCTCATAGCCTCAAGTCTGATTCCTGGAAAGTAAAGCACTGCTGTAGTAGACACAAGTCTTTCAACTTCCTCTGAATTCTATTCAATGAACGAGGGTCAACGCTAGCTTCCTCTTTGTTTACTCAAACTTGGCCTGGCAATCGGGAACAACTCTTACACTTTCTGCCATGGAAGATGGACAAGGATCTTGACTCAGCCAGTCATATAGGCAGAGAGCCATGTGGTACTGACCAATCTCTGACTACAAGGAAGTATTCTGAGACTGAAAGTGTCCACCGTCGAGCACAGGGCCTGGCTTAATGCATCTTTGGGGTTTGGGGAGGGGGGCTTGGGAGTTGTTTTGGGGGGCAGTAGGTATCATCAGGTCTCAGTACGAAGCTACACGGCTCATCTGGAAGCGAGCTGAAGAACCCATCTTTTCTCCCCGGAGGCTCCAGCTGTTTAGTTCCTTCTTCAACTCCCTCCCGAGATTGGTTCCTGTTTCAATCTTCCACAGCACTCAGCACAGGGAAGCAGAGGGAGTAAAATATCTCAAACCCAGAGACTGGTGCCTGACACCTGCTGGAAGCCTGTGAATGTACTACTGATTGGACAGTCTGCAGAGGGTCAGGAAGTCTTACAGTAATTACACCACAGCTTTCTCAGGTCACAAACACAACAACATTATTCAATCCTTTGGTGTGCTTTTTTAAAAACGGTGCCAAGCAGAATTTCTAGTAGACCCATTCTTAAAGGCTGCTGAAGGACCTCAGCTCTCTGAGGTGAAATCTGGTGCTACTCACATCTTCAGTTAAGAAGAATTTTATTTGGAAAAGCTGCTGCCTCTTCGGGAGTTGCATGTATATGGGCTCTTTGCAGACGAATCTAGTTGGAACACACGACACTGCAGTGTGAAGTTGTATGACTTGTTCTCAAGAAGTACGGACAAAGGCCACGCCCAAGAAGACTCGGCAAAACATTTTTTTTTTAGTCAGCTCTGAGTTTTGACGGCAAGTATTAGCCCAGCCAACTCAACTGCTACTCACGAAGAGGAAATTACTGTTTTCAGCTTTTGACATACGTGCACGTCTTACCTCGTACATGACCTGTCCTGATGCCAGGCGTTTTCTCTCATGAAATAGTAACTGCAACAGATGTAAACTCACAGCGTCACCTTCACTGAAAAAGGTACAAATTATGACATGTGATTACAAAGCTGCTTTATAGTCCTTGTCATCACCTCATCAGAGCTAGACCAAAGCCTTCTTAATAGCATGCTCTTGCTGAAAAGAAAAACCCACTGCCCAAAACATGACAACCGGTCACATTTAGCGGCTAAAACACAAAGGAGGAAATGCTGGCACTAACAGCTTTGGGGACAAATGCCAACCATGCAGTCTGAAAGCTTTAATATGCTGTATGGACTAACGTTTCTTGGAAACGGTTCTTCACCGTGAAGCGTTCTCCAGCAAAACTGCTTTACAGTCACACCCAAAAAGATTGACACTCTCTGGACAGCTGGGCTGATCAAGTAGCTTGCTGATGCTGAAAGAGAGAGGTCTTTCTTTCTCCCCTCCCCTCCCCTCCCCACCAAACTTCCCGTCCCTCTCTTGCATACGCTGCACCCTTCCACCTTCTGATCTGATTCATTAGCCCGGCAGGAAACCATCGCCCTCTCTGCTCAACAGTGAGCGTTTTGTGCCAGGTGAGCTGAACCGGCTCGTGAAGGCTCCAGAGGCTGCTGAAGCTGGCACGAGGTGACAGGCAATACTGTCACCTCCCTCCTTCCGGGGCAGCAGGCTGCGGTAGCGGCACGTTTAGTGTTCCAGGTCTGCAGCCTCGGCTCCTTTCAGCGGCAGTTTCATACCACGGTGCGAATATCAAAGAAATCATGAAGCAGTCATCAAGAAACAAAGCAAGCGTTTAAGAAAGCGAGCACAACAATACAGCCGCTGTTGCTTTGCCTCCTTTCGGGAGGCAGGAACCAGTAGGTCCCTCTTCACTTCTGCTAAATCCTGACAAGGTTGCATTATAAGCTTAACGGCTTCCGTACCTGAGAGAATCGTCTGCACAGCTGAACAAACGAAACATATATGCACGTATATATCAACTGTATGCGGACAAATATTGAAAAAAAAAAATAATAATCAGTGGCTTATAGTAAGTGTTTATTCACCTTTCTTGGGTAGACTGAACAGCCCACAAGTAGCAACAGTTGCGAGGATCCTTTTCAGGCTCTTGAAAAGTGACAGCATAGACAGGAATCCTTCCTCCTGCAAGCTGAGAGTGGTCCCTACAGGTTTAAAGAAATTTAAAAGAAAAAGAAAAGAAAAGAAATTAAGAGGTGATCCTACTGGCCCTAACAGTTTGTAGAGGGCTAGAAGCATCTCCTGAGAAAAGAGCACCTTCTGTGCTTATCCTCAAAGTACAGAGGTCATAATTCCCTCTCAAACAAGTGAGTCAAGGAAGCAACTACTTTTTATGCAACTGTCAAAGGGTGAGGAAATTACTGTCCATCCAATGGAACAGCCTGGGTTTATGCCCTTCTCTGCCTGAGGGGGAGGAACACAGACGATTACTGCAGCTGCCAGGCAAATGACTGTTCTGGCTGCTGTAGCCTACTTCAAGATTGAACTTAAAACGCAGCGTATCTTCTGAACAAATGTAAACCAGTGCCAAACAGAAGTAGTTCCTCGTTTCTTTACTTGGACTACGTAAAGCCCCTTTCTTCCAGACTTCTGAACCTTATCTGTACCTTCACAGTCGCTTCTTGCCGTCTAATTATCCCTCCACTGTCTATTTAGGCATCCAACAGTTTCCGGAGAGGCACTGCAGATTTGCTGAAGTGAATCCCTACCCGAATTTGGACAAATATTTCGAGCGAGATTGCTCTCTGGCAGATTTAAAATCATCTCTTAATTTTTCTATTCCTCGTGAGTTCACATGTCCCTTATTCTCATCTCCAAGTGTTCCACGCAAACTCTCATTCACGTGCATTGCTGCCTCAGAATGGCTCACTCCCCTGTTTCGGTCGAGGCTGACACGTAAGAAAGAATATGTTTTCAGGCACAGACCAGCTATTGATTCTTCATGTCTCACTAGTATCATCCGGGACACTTTAAAGAATATCACCACCAAAATCACACTAGCAACATTATGCCTTTCAATGCATGCCCTAATTGCAGTAACTTCTTCAGAAAAAGCATTTCTAAGATCTGTTTCATCGAAATACACACATTTCCTGGTTTCACCAAATGCCACCGAAAGAAGAAACTGTCTGATAAAAATCAGCTCTATCACGTCCTAACTGCTTGCCATAACCCAAAGAAGCACGCTTTCCACAATGCCTCAATCCACAGGCACAGTAAGGAAAACAATCCCGGTCCACTGGGGAGAAGGCGGTCCGCTCGGGCCTTGTGTGACTTCACAGCTCTGTCAGAAGAGGATTTCTGAGCATTCTTCCAAGATTACATGCAAAATTTCAGTCCCGGAAACAGTTCTCTTGTAATTAACGTCCTTCCTTAGGCAAAACATGGAGACCGGTGCACCGCCAGGCACAGCCAAGTGTAAAGGCCTACTTACTCCCTCTTCAACGTTTTTTCCACAGTGACAGGTAGCCATCGGAAAAACCCACGACGAGATGATTGCTTCTGCTTATGTAGCTCAGGGTTGATACTGCTGTTCCCGAAGGATTTTGTAATTGAAAACAGAGATGTCTCCCTTCTCTGGCCACAGTTTTTCTTCTCTTTGGAACTCCCACAGGAATTCCACTGGCAACTTCCAGATCTACACACACAAAACCACACAAGGAATGAATGTGTTATGCCATTCACGTTGCATTTTCAACACTGACGTGACTACACGGGTAACCTAATTCTACCAGCCCAGGCAAAATACCCATTTATGCAACGCTTCTTTTGCTACTGCCGTCTTCTGTGTATTCAGAGAACATAAGAACTCTCCGATCGGACGGGTATTCTCCCTCGTATGGCAAAACCAGGTAAAAGCGTAACCTTCAGCGACAAATTCGGCTTGGACTTTGGAAATCAGGAGTTGGGGCTTCACGGTGAAGCTATCTGAAGTGCCATCAACTCCCAAAGCCACTGCTGTATTAGCTGGAACAGCGTATGCCATCTGAATACACCAACCGGAGATCTCATTCACCCACATGCATGAATTTTGGAAAGTCGGATTTGTTTCAAAAAGCAAGCTTAAGATCTGCCCCAAGTCAGCTAAGAGAAGCAGAACAACGTTCCCAAGAAATAGGGCACCTCCGGCACAACTTCCTGCCAGGCAGCTGCACCGACTCAGACGGTGAAATCCCTACAGCTCACCGGCAAGAATCACGGGGACATGGGGATCGTGGTGGGAGGGGGGCGTTTACAGCATTAGCGGGAGCACTGGGCCACTCCCATTTTTCATCAGTTCAGGACTAGGTGATGTCAAACTGCCACCTGTAATCAGCACTCATCAATGTCTGCACACGAGTATCTGCAAAGTGGCACGCATACTGTTTGTTAAAAAGACACCAGGTTTCTTCCTTTTAAATTCAAGTTTAAAAAGCGCACGCTTACCCGAGTTCTCTTTCATTCTGACTGCAAGATAAATTATCCAAGCAAAGGTCAACCAGAAGTAGGTGGCCAACATCTGTAGCCACTGCTGCCACGCCAAAGAGCCATTGCAGGCTCGGATGTAGGTGCCGAGCGCTCGCACTGGTGATGCCTCCGTGATTAGTTATGAGCTCTACAGCAGTTACCTACAGGGAGAGTGCAAGTCAGTATTTAAGCTGCTTGACAAGCTAAACGGAAATCATTCGAAGGTGAAACCAGAATTAGCACATCAGAAACAAGAAGGTAAATACAGGATCATTAGGCTTACAGACAATATCCAATTTTATCAAGAAAAAATAATAAAATAAAGCCCTCTACAAACACCTGGTACTTCTTCCCATTCACTAGATCTCCCGCAGTTACTTAACGGAATTACCTTCCGCTCACATGGCGCATTCTGTTATTACAGCTCACCAACCTCCCTTTGCTACCTGGAAATAATTAAGTCTAAGAAAACACAGAAAATCAGACGTATGCAAGAAACTTGACCGTAATTAAGGGACCGAAGGAAGACAGACAAAACTAAATCGCCTTCTCCCACTGCTCACAGCCCATCGGCACTGGGACACCGGCTACGCCTCCTTTGCCAAACAGGTATTACGATAAATCATGGCTGTAAGTCACACGAGGCAGCGGTCAAGTCGCATGGTAGACGCACCATCTGCATGGGAATTACACATTTTTACACAGTGTTCAAGGGAGATACTGGCTCAGTAAAATTTACGCTCGTCCTCATGGAGGGTAAAGGTAACAACCAGATAAACTAAAAAGTTTTCCATGCACACCAGCACTTTTGTGAATGGGAACAAAAATTTGAAAGGCCAGACTAAAACAGCAGCAAAAAGAACAGCAGCTTGTGGGATAAAAAGCTAACTCCAACTACGGAAGAAGCCTACAGACCAGGAACATTTGTCAAAATACCGTTCAATAGTTCTGAAACATGCAACCATTATAAACCAATTTTAGATAATTAATGCCTTACATTCAGATTCGCTTTTCCAAGAATCCCATTCAAATAATACTCCACTGACACTCTGAGTTTTCTGCTGTGCTTCACGTGTATATCCAGAGGGCAGTGAGAGATGCTCACACACACACACACAGAATTACACCAATATTCTGTCGAAGCTTGAGAGTTTTTTTTTTAATTCTCTGAGTGACTACACACCTACTCTTACTCAGAAGGCAGTTATACGGTCACTATAAATACCCTGTATTAAAACACTAAGGGCTTCACACCTTGGACCACAGTTACTCTAAGCTAGTGTTAAACTCTACAGCTTAGCTGTCCACAGAAGATATACCCACGTGGAAAAGAGTCCAGAAACAAAGGTGCTCATTAAAGCCTTAAAACAGTAACGACTGTTAGTACTGTGGAAAGTGATGTTAAGAACAGATCTGCATTTTACGTTTAAAGATCATCAGCGTGAAGACCAGAGAAACATTCCAGCAGACTCAAAACGCGTATGACGTAACTTATAATTTGGAAGTACGAGTTACCGAAGAAATTCAAAACCTATGGACCGTGGCCAAGTACAAGTTTTATCTACTTGGTTTTGCTTACCCTTACTCCCACACTCACAACTTCAAAGCTAACAGTCCAACTGGCAATACCTCTGCCCTGTCTATGCCCGTCTGCCTCATCTAGTCGCAAAAAGATAGGAAGCAAAATGAAAGCAACAGACCAAACATGCTTATAATCCAGAGCACTAGGGTGTAAGAGCAAACACTCAAATAAGCTGTGACTTTATTCCGAAATCCACAACCTTCATCACACAACAGCCAACTTTTCCCCCACAACGTTTCTTCACATTTTCTCCTGAGGCATTTCTTCGTGCTATAGAAAAACTCCCTAATACAACCGAGAACTACATTCGACCTCAAGTCACTTCTGTAGACACAGAGGCGGTAGGTGACATGGTCCTTCTTAACCTTTCCTTCTCCTATTCCCAGTTCACTTAGATTTAACAAATAAAACTATAAAAAGCAATGTCATTTTCCACAAATGTCATTTGCTTACTGATTATATGCTGATGTCAGCACACAGCATGCCCTTCCGTCTGAAACTCCGGGATTTCTCAAGGTGATAGGCAAACTAACACAGTGGAGCGGCAACCCAACTCCTATCTTCTGAAATTACCACAGTACAAATGCTTACTACTAGTAATCACACTGTAGCATTACAAACAAACAAGCAAAATGCCACCCGTGTTCTAGCAAGTCAAGCCAAATCACTTTACGGAAAGCTGGGTAAGAAAGAAGTATTTACTTGTTGCAGATTCTGGGAGGATAAAACCAGAATGCACCTTGATGTTCAATTAACTTACGCTGATTCTTGTTTGCATTAAGACAATGAGACTAGGGGTCATCACATCATTTGAGCCCAGGGCTTATACAAGACAGAAAAAATTGGCAACATCACAACACTGTATCCCCTCCACACAAACACAATTTCAATAATCAGAGGTTCAAGGGCCACACACGGAAAGTTGATCTTTCAACAGTCTGTCAGATAACTTACTAAAGGCTCTTTTTTCTAACCTAAGGCAACAGAAAGAATCTGTTCTGCTCTGAAGTCACCGGCTTGCTTGTCTGAGACTCATGGGACTGGGTCTAAGTCATTTACAGCACAACTACAGACCTCTGAGATATGTTAAAGACAGTATTTCTGACAGAATAAACCATTCAGGAAATGTATGCTACAGAGACTTTAAAGACTGGGGGGGTTTCCCTTTTCACTCTGCCCCAAAAAGCATAGTTTTCAATGCCCTTTTTTGTGGAAGCGGAGAGTTAGGTAACTATGTGCTCTGCAGTAAAACCACAAAACTTACCTTACGATCAGTCAACTCCAAAGATAATGGTACCGTTAGGCCCAGGATCAAGGCTGCCTTGACTGGATACTCTGAAGCGACAGAATGCTAACGCAATACAGAAAAAATACCTCCTGCAAAGAGACGCTCCAAAGCTTTTCCGGAAACAGGATCGTGCAGCACCTAACAACATAAAAGCTTCGTTTCTCCAATTAAAAAGCACGTACCCTTCCTGGAAGAGCCACGCCTTTAACCACTCTTGATATTCCAAGGTCGTACAGACAGAGAACGCTTCCCTCTGCTTCTTCCAAGCCAACCAGCAGCCCAGTTCTCTTCTGCCAGGAAAACTCCTTTACCACACGCACAGTGGGAGGCTGTTTATTTGCTCCCTGGAAACGGTACGCAGAGAGCCGCGCTCCTGTCACAGAGCTCACCGCCTGGAGTTGAGGACCACACGCCTGCCACGCCAGGCCATGGCTCCCTGGAAGAGAAACGCAAGAGGACTTAAGCAAAGGTCCAGCAGAAGACTGAAAACTGCCGAGAAGTCACAGTCACCGCCCTTTCCTTCAGTAAAAGTACCGAGCAGAGGAAGACCAACCCGCCCGATTCCGGTCAAGTAGTTAAAGCCACCCGTTGAAATCCTCAAGGAATGTATTTGAAAATTAACACCTTTGTTATTTTGCATTTGTACTTGTCACTCCCGCACTGAAGAGTTCTGATTGTTTGGGATAAAGATTACGAGATATTGATCTCTAGTCTGTTTACCATATTCAGCTAGGTTTTGCTAGAATCCTCTAAATACATAGGGGAATACAAGTCCTAAAGCCTACTTTGAGTAGAGCAAATCTAAACCAATTCGTTTCTAGTGTATTCATTTTACTTGCCACATGCCTACTTTGGGCAGGGATTTAGACTTCAGCAAGAATTTATCTTAAAATGGGCACCACATGAGTAAACTCAAACTGTTACACGTGCTGAGCACAGGAAGAATTTAACACGTGCTGTTTCACTGAACTTCCTCAAACTCAAAGCAAGGAGTAACTCAACTCAACCACTGCACTTCCAGTCAGGCAGGTGGACTCTAGCTGGTCTAAACAGAAGCCCAGGCATCCGGGCAGGCACCCAGCTCTACTTTCAGATCACCTAGAAAGTCAATGACCTAATCTGCTCAGCCACTTTCAGCAACTCTCACTGGGTACTCATCTGCGTCCTGTCAGATTCTTGGGAAATACGGATGCAGCGCTCAACAGCCTTCTCCCCCTCCTTCTGTTTTTATTCACACTAGAAAAGTAAAACCAGGGGGGTTTGCCTCTGTAACATTTCGGCATGTGACGGTCACAGAGATTGAGCTGGTACAAATCAATACGGCCCCAAACAACACTATTACTTTTTGGAAAACTGCCTCTTACTGAATTAGAATTTGAGGAGGGCCACCGACCCAGCAACGCTTACGGAAATTGTTCTGATGGCACAAGATGGGTGCAGGCTGCTGTAGTTTCAAAGCTGAGCTACACTAACGTTTTAATATGAACACGTTTAATAGTTAAAACATCCTTTCTGTTCTCGGCAAACCCGACGCATCTTAACAGCACCAACCTGACACAGTTGCTACGGTGCCCCGGTGCTTCAGGTAACCTCCAGGCAATAACATCTTTGCACCAAGACCAAATTTAAAGGAAAATGCTCACCTCCAGAAAACTTCCCGCTCAGCACAGAATCTAGGGTTGTCTCATCTTCCCCAAGTGCCTGAACAGTCACCTCGGGAAACTGCAGCAGACTGCTCGTTACCCGAGCCATCAGGTCTCGCACTCTTCACTGTAAAGAAAAAAAAAAAAAAAAATGACCCACGTCAGCCCTAACTATTTTTGAGATTGACACAAGTTCCATCGGGATGCAGCGAATCATCTCCTGTACATCACCTGTAGTTCTTTCCCTTAAAAAAGCGGCACTCGGGACAGTTTTCAATCTCACAGCAGAGCAAAGCGAGAATCCTTTCCCTTCTCTGATGCCTGTGGGATCACAAACAAAAAGTGACACAGACGTATGGACAAGATAAATAACAGGAAAAAACCCAATACCCTGAGTTCACGTCTGCTCACATAGGCTAATAAGATGCGAGCTGAGAAAAATCGTATTTCACATTGCAAGCAATACAGACTTCCACAGTTCATCATTCAGAAAGTAGTTTCCCATACACTTACGATGGAAACAGAACACAGCACTTTAAAACACTGATATTTTCCTGTTCTGAGATCCTCGTATTCCTTATTCCAGTCCCTTCCTTCCTACTGCCTGCCCTCATCACATCCCTGCAGTCTACTACAGAAATTTCTAGGCCCTTCAGACGGTGTCCACACTTCTACAGGTGCTCCACAAGGAGTTCGTATTTCACTATGTCAAAACAGAGGTGCTGGTGGCAAAACTTGAGAGCTGAACTGATTTACAGGGTTAAATAGGTGGCTAAACAAGAGATATTCCATACACATGGGAATGCAAACTACTCCAAGTTACTACGTTCTGCAAGTTCTCTGCGCTATTGAAAATGGCACCGTAAGAAAGTTCATGCTCTGAAGCCTGTGCACTGGAATCCACTACATGTCCAGTCACAAGCACTCGGGTTGAGAATATGTCCAGTATCTTCTGCCAGCAAAACCAAGGAGTGTGGGAAAGGCAGGAAGTGTAAGTCAGGGGCCTGCACTAAGCACAAGTCAACACGTTGAAAAAAGCGTTGCCAATGGCAAAGCCAGTATCGCAGGACGCTGCTGCAGCCAGCCAGCCTGACCACTCTGCCAGCATTCACAGCTAGCACAGATCAAGTTCCAACTGGGACAACTTCTTTGCAGCAGTTTTGCTGCATTTGCTTTTTGGTGCTTGTCAGCGTTTCAAAGTAAACAGCGGGACAGCCTTTTGCACTGCATCCGGGGGCTCCAGAGAGTCAAAAGCCCTCACCTCCCTCCACCCGCTGGCAAAGCTCCGCCTTACGCAGCCCAGGACACCAAGAGCCTTCTCTGCACGGGGGCCACTTCTGCCTCACGGTCAGCTTGGTGCCCAGCAGGCTCCCAGGGTCTCTCTGCCAAGCCTCTTTCCAGCTGGGCAGCCCCCAACACATGCTGGTGCATGGGGTTGTTCCTCCCCAGGTGCAGGACTTGGCCTTTCCCCTTGTTGAACTGCCTGAGGTTCCCGTCAGCCCATTTCTCCAGCCTGTCAAAGTCCCTCCGCGTGGCAGCGTGACCCACCGGGGTATCACCTCTCCACTCAGACCAAAACAGGAGTTTTACTCTAAAAGGCCACGAGCATATCGGAGACCGTCTGCCTCGGAATTCTACAATCAGGCTTATCTCACTCAAGCGCAGCCTACAGATTCTCCTGCAGAGTCTGTGCGGCTGCTCCATAAGCACGAATCTACAGCAGCAGGTGAGAAGAAGAAAGAGTTTCAGCTCTCTAGCCCAACAACCCCCAGCAGAGAAGATCCCGGAGCTGATGCAGCCCACAGCTTTGACTTCCCTTTAAATGAAAAAAACAAGCCAAACCACCCCAGAACTTGACGCTAGAGCCAGTTTACCCAGCTACCTCCTGTGGCTATTCCCTGACAAAACTCCGCTGTCATCCAAGGGGTGCAGTCCCTGCCTAACACGGCAGAGTTTGCAAAAGCTCCCGACGTCAGTTCTGAAATGATGCTCTTTTTCACACCGCTTGGTGTACCTGGACAGACGGACGTAGGTGCTGAGTGCCTCAGCACAGAACACACACGCAGCCTTCCTGGCAGAGGGAGACCGTAGTCAGCAGGACACCTCCAGCGCGCCACCCCCCAGTGACATCTCACCGCTTGCCCCTCGCATCACAGATTCCAGAATCACAGCATCACACTGAAGACAAAGGCCTTCCAGAATCTCTGGAGGTCACCCGGCCCAGCCCCCCTGCTCAAGCAGGGTCCCCAGGGCAGGCTGCCCAGCACCCTGGCCAGACAGCTGTTCAATCCCGAATGCTGAAACATACTTTTACAAACAGCAACCTGACAAGCTGAACTGCGGGGACATCTGCAACACGGGCAACAGGCCTGGGTTTTTGGTGACTCTCTCCTACAGATTTAAGTATGTTCTCCCCACGCGAGGGAAACAACGCCACACCAGCAAAGCCTAACTTTTTTTTACCACGCACTCTAATCAAAAGAAGCCTATGCACAATAACCTCCCTAGCAAAGTATATGCCCATGAGAAACTATCACCTAATTAATTAAACAGCTGTGTAGTTTGTGGCAAGATGCAGCTCATTTTAAGTTAAAAACTGAACGGAACTTGGAAGCGTGTCTCCTTTGTTTCCCCACTGGGGGAAAGGATGGCTATCATATATATATATAATAAAATACATATCTATAAAACGTATATAAGCACATATCATAAACATACATATAACAGATACCCTTCGGGCTTTGAAACTGAGAGAAAATGAGCTCCTAACAAAAATTCAGCGTAAATTTCATTTCACTCTACTCAGAGCAGTCCCCTCATCTGTTTCCACCTCAACTAGCCACCCACTCATACAGAGTTCAGAAAAAAGATGAATGGCCTCTTGCAGGATTTTTGATTTTGCACGGTTACATTCCTTACAATACCTAAAGCCGTCCTCACGGTCTGTCTTCTCTGGTTTGCAAAACAGCAATAAATACGCCCTGTTTTGGGTATAATCGTAGCGCACCCACCTTTAAATTTCTTTGTCAGCTTTGTGAGAGGAGGAGAGAAAAGGAAGGACTCCTTTTCCTCAACAGGCCGTTTCTGATGCATGGCAGTTCTGCAGGATCTGGTTCTTGAAACAGGATCTGTTGAAGTTCTTGATCCTTCATCACGTCCTGACAGGTTTATGTCTTCAAGCAGCAAAGGACTGCCATCAGGTCCTCGGCAGAAGGCCTCCTCCCCTGTGCTCTCCTTCAATAACGATCGTCTCTTTCTGCCCCGACGGGCTCTCCTTACTGGACTCTGAAACAGAAAAGGCCCAAACAATAGGCCTCAAACCAAAGTTGACTTCTGAGTGCATTCCCCCACCAGCAATCAGCATCTTAGCAGCAGAATGAAGCAACCAGCACCTTATCAGCATGAAAATGCAACCCTGGGAACAATCCCTGGGAACTGTAAGTAAACAATAGGAAGTAACTATAAATCCCAAATGTAAAGAAAAACAGAAACTCCTCAGACGTGCCCGGATCCTGGCCAGATCCGGACACGCCTGAGTGAGGCATGTCAATCTACCAGGTATCTCCTGTGCATTTCGTTTAGACTTGTTTGTTAAACTGTATAAAAGCCAGACCCTCTCACAGCACAGACGGAGACCTCACCTACGAGTGGACACACTGCGTAGGACTTCCCAATTTCTGGGAAAGGCTCTCTGATCCTTCGCTGTGACGGGGCTCCCCAGCTGATGCACGGGTCGGGGTGATGGTAAAGTATGAGGGCAATTGGTGATGGATCTTTCTTAATCACTATAGCCAGCTTTATGTAGTAACGACTAGGTGCATTACCTTGCTTATTCTTTCTGCTGCTTTAAACAGTAATGTCTAGGTGCATTACCTTGCTTATTCTTTCTGCTGCTTTAAGGTAAAATAAGCCTATTTCTTTAACTTGGTGTCTGTGTCCTTTGTGTTAACCCCGTCAATTGGCAAACCAGACTCCCGGGTGTGGCTGATTCCTCATTTGCCTGTGGAAGTTCTTGCTCACGAGTATCCGTTTTTTCTGGCTTGGCATGTGGAACTCTTCTTCTGCCCCTAGGAGAACCAAGGATTTCCACTCTCCCACCTGCACGTATGCCTTCCTGAGTACAGGCAGATTCTTTGCCTGCCAAGAAAATTTGTGCCCCCTTCCTCGCGCGTCTTCTAGGAGTGACAGGAAGTTTAAATCCTGCCCGAGGAAGCGATGATTTAGACAGATCAAGGGCAGAATTTTCCAAAACTTCTGATGAACTCCTCTTCCTCCTTCTGCCTCTTTTAGTTGGCACAGGTAAGAGGAGTTGGTCACTAGGCAGCCCCTCCTGATCCTTGACAATACTGCCAGTAAATTGTCAATCAATGAGTTTCGGTTTTCTTGCACTTCTGCTGGGACTGACTGCCTGTTTAATCTTCTGATCGGTGGCACTCTGGCCAGCTTCTTGACCTCCTGCTCAACTTTTTCTTCCTCTAGTCCTTTTGGAAGGAGCAGAAGCAATAATGCTACCTTCAGCAGGAGAACTTTCCTCGCTAGCCTCTTGCGAGACTTCAGAAGCAGCTTCCTCTGCTCTCCTTAATCCTCCTCTTGGAGTAACAGCTATGGGCAGCCTGCTGACGGACAACGCTTGTCCATCAGAATGGCTGCTTTCTACTTTTTCTGAATTAGTCAGTTTAGGCTTCCTACCTCTCCTAGGAGGAACAGGCATCACAGGTATTTGCTCATCTCGAGTATTTCCTCCCGTTTCAAGTCTACAAGTCTCAGGTGCTCCTTTTGTTCGCTTGGTACTTCTCCCAGGAGACATTCAAACAGAACCGGTCTGTCTGTCTGCAGCAGTTGATGAGTGCCTTCCGAGGGAATGCCTGGACTTCCACTCAGTTGTCCCCTTGTGTGTGTTCTAGCAGTGATGCCATACTCTACTTGATGCCTCCTGGTTTCATCTTCCACTCCCGTCACAGGTGATTAAGGGAGCCTTTGCCTTCTGGAATCTAGTGACCTTTGTCCTGGTTCGGGCTGGAATTGAGTTCATGTTCCTTTTCGGGAGCGAGAAGAATGCTGCCAGCACACTGAGCTTTCAAGGACTCTCCAAATCCCTATGTCCTGCCTTTGCGCAGGCACAAAAGAAGCAGGGATGGGACACGGCTGAAGCACCGGGCCCGGACTGGCCAACGGGCTATTCCACGTCATGTAACATCACGCTCGCTATGTAAAGGAGGGGTGGGCGGGAAGGGGCTCTCTCTCGCTTCCGGGATTGCAATCGCGGGGTCTTAGTATTTCGGGATCGCTAGCCGGGAACGGGCTGGGTGTCGGTCAGCGGGTGGTGAGCAACTGCACGGTGCATTGCCCGTTTCTAATTTCTATTACTGTCACCGTTTTATTTTATTACCATTAGTAAACTGTTTCTATCTCAACCTGCAAGTCTCCCTTTGCCCCTCCAATTCCCTCCCCCATTCCCAGGTGGGGGAGGGAGGCCGAGCGGCTGCGTGGTTGTTAACCGCTTCTTAAACCCTGAAAAGATGTATTTAGCACGTCAGTATGATATGAACAGATAGCTGCTCGTCTAGTGGAATGGAAGACAAGTTCAGCTTTACCGATTCGTTCCTATGTTACTGAAAAAAGAACATGTCCCAGCACTCACTGAGTCTCAAGGTTAACTTGTTCTAAGAGCCTTGAAGTGACAGGGCAAACTTTCGGGTTTGATTTCAGAAGTGATCAGTAAAACAGAAAAAGATACGTGAGGAGAAGGCTGTTAAGCAGTTTCACAAAACAGTTTCCCAGGTTTTTGAAGCTCTGAAAATGACTCTGAGATATAAAGAGCTCTCGGTGTCCCTCAGCTGCATCACATTCACCATCGTCACTAGCTGGCAATTCACGTTCAATCTGTTGCTCTGAAGCAGCACAGCTGTGTTGAAGATTGCCTGGTGGATGGAGCTCACTACACGGCGATGTTTCAGGAGCTGCTTCTGAGGTTTCTGCCGTACCCACACTATCTTCAATAACCTGAAGGTAAAAAATGTCTGTTAATGCAT
The DNA here is from genome assembly GCF_018691265.1 of Tyto alba. Taxonomy (NCBI): domain Eukaryota; kingdom Metazoa; phylum Chordata; class Aves; order Strigiformes; family Tytonidae; genus Tyto; species Tyto alba. The sequence continues at coordinate 25,574,210 of NW_024881323.1, read as the reverse complement.
TCTTAATTACCAGACAGACTAACTTCAAGCTGAGCTTCGTGAAACTGAGGACAGTGAAATGCTGCTTTTCCTTTCAGACCACCACCACGTGTAAAGTGGGAAACATACAATCTACTCCCTGCCACAGATAACAGTTCATGCGTTTAAGGGACAGAGAACAGACTATTCCATTTATGCAATGACACGCTCCATTTCTGCTCTTTCTGTTCCTGGATAACGATTTGCCACCACCCGTGAACAACGTGAGCAGTTTCACAACACAAGCTGCACACACGACCGGCAGCAATCGTCACGCTGCAGAACTTTCTGGACTGACCACAAATCCACAGGTCGTACAGACAGAGAACGCTTCCCTCTGCTTCTTCCAAGCCAACCAGCAGCCCAGTTCTCTTCTGCCAGGAAAACTCCTTTACCACACGCACAGTGGGAGGCTGTTTATTTGCTCCCTGGAAACGGTACGCAGAGAGCCGCGCTCCTGTCACAGAGCTCACCGCCTGGAGTTGAGGACCACACGCCTGCCACGCCAGGCCATGGCTCCCTGGAAGAGAAACGCAAGAGGACTTAAGCAAAGGTCCAGCAGAAGACTGAAAACTGCCGAGAAGTCACAGTCACCGCCCTTTCCTTCAGTAAAAGTACCGAGCAGAGGAAGACCAACCCGCCCGATTCCGGTCAAGTAGTTAAAGCCACCCGTTGAAATCCTCAAGGAATGTATCTGAAAATTAACACCTTTGGTATTTTGCATTTGTACTTGTCAGTCCCTTCTCTCGGCCCTTCCTCACTTGGCAGGCTTCCCAGTCCTTTGATCATCTTTGTGGCCCTTTTCTGGACCCTCTCCAGCCTGCCCACATCTTTTTAGTACAGCGGGGACTAAACTGCTGGCAGACTCGAGGGTGGGCTAGCCAGTGAGCAGGAGGAAAACCCGTCTCTGGGAAGACCGGGTGTCTCAGCCAGCGGTGAGGGAGGGAGCCCAGGGTGGGGGCACAGAAGATAGCTGGGCTTGAGGCCATGCTGACCTCCTGGGGCTCTGTAAACGAAGGGCGTGCGTGGGAACCCCCGGAGTGACAGCACGCCCGCGGTGTCACTCGCGAGCTTGAATCGCAACAAGCCGGAGAGGAGGCTTCAATCTGCTGACTTCAAAACAAAATCTGGTCAGTCAGTAGCAGCAAGGCTATGGTTCAAAATCAAACGTAAAAATAAAGAGCCACGACATGCTTTTTTTCCTCTGTCCAAGAACTGTGCGTAATAGGAGTAACTCGACTGCCGGGCTGGGCGAGCCGAGGACTCAGGCCAAGGAGGAAGAACGTAGCCGACTCAGTATGAGTGATAAAGTGTGCTTCAGTTTATTGATTTTCATTACAGCCTTTTATAATCCTTCTACTAATTATGCCTACTAGTCACTAGCTGATTGGCTTAAGCTCTAAGGGTCGTATTCTCACGGTCCACCTACTTGCAGTTAGCTTACAGCACAAGTTTCTCATAACACTAAGTTTCTCACGCTACTATTTCTGATTCCTGTTTACTTGTTTTCGATACACAACAGTACCGTAACACAATGTTTCTCAGACCACCGTTATCATAACACTAGGTTTCTTAGACCACTATTCCTAATTCCTCTCAACCTGTTTTCGACACACCACGGTACACAAGGCTGAAGTGTCCTTGACATTCCTCAGGTATCAGCAGCTGCGAGCAGCTGCAAGCAAACCCTAGTGAGGCCCAGCATCAGCAGCTAGAGCAGGCTCTGATCGTACAATTGCTCGGTGGGCTCAGGACCCTTGTCTCTGAGCCATTCTCCAACACTCGACTACAGATAGGGATTTCATTTCCACATTGGTACGGCAAGCGAGATGGGAAGGAATGAGTTTCCACAGAAACACGTTCACAAACGGCATCCCTGCGTCGTTCCTGCTGGCACACAGCGGGGGAGGCTGGTTTGGGAGGACAAAGCACTTTCTGAAGGGGAAGGAACACAGGAGTAAATCGCAAGCAGCCCTCAGTAACCAGGGCAGTACTCTCACAGACAGACGGCCCTGCTGCACGGGCGTGAAGCTTTCTGCTTCCAGCAGTGCTCGAATCCGCTGGACAACCAGCGCAGGATGCTGATGGAGTGGGAGCATCCAGCAGCTACAAAAGCTGTACTGCATGGCTGAAAACTTGGCCTCTGCTGTAGCGGAGAGGCGCGGCACTGTAAAGCTTCTGTACCCTATGAAGCTGTATAGAAGGCGGCATTAATTTTCCTTACCGAGGTGCTGGAAAGACTTTCTCATGCATACCCATCTGTAAATCCAGCTGTACTACCTCAACTTTGTTTCCCACAGTATTTTAGAGGATCCACTCTGTCTTGTACCGGAAGCTGCTCCAGAGTCACGGTTCCCATTTTTCCGATTTGAGAGTAACCCAGCCTTTTAAAGTACCGCCTGGAAAGGTCTTGGAAAGAAGTGACACTTTGCGCTAATCCCACCTGGCACTGCTTGTACTTTTCCCAATGCTGGGTGGCTTTGAAGAGCTCTTTGCACACAACGGGCACCGGGCCTCTGTTTGCAGCGCAGCCGATCGTCCAACAGCTCTTCCCGAGCCGGCCTGCCCGTACGCCAGCAGAGCAGCGTTATAACCTTGCCAGGCGTTCTCCAGCGCTCCTTGGGCCAGATCACACAACACCTCGCTCTAAACAACGATCGAGTGCATCCTCTTCACAGATGAGCAAGCAAACGCATACACAAGCACTGCTGCCCGGGACGCGTGCCCCCACTAACAGGTTGAATCAAGATTTGCAAACGTGCTTGAAAGTAATACCGAGTTCCGGGATGACGGGAGCGTAGGCAAAAGCTAGGTAAGGCTTCCAACCAGTAAACCGACCCGTGCCAGTCACCTGCAGTACGCTTACATGAACGTTAATAATGGGAGATAAACTAAATGAGCAGTCTACGACCGTGTATTAGCTACAACTGCTTGTAGTTGGTTCTTTGAGTAAAATCTTACCTGGCCTGCATAGCTGTTGGATCCGGCTGAGACGAGCATACCGTTCTCGCCCTTTCGGAAGCCACTACGAGACCACTAGGCTAGATGAAACGTAAAGGCCTTCCAGCGCCCTGGATTCTGAGGGCCACATATGCTTGTGCTGTTGGTGCTCACAGAAATCACACACTACTTCCCTGCACCCTTCTCTGTGTACTGAAAATACGGTTGTAGCACCAAAAGGCAAGCGATCGGTCACCCAGCGATAGCTCCTGCTTTTGTCTGCATTTAAGCCAAGTTGAACAGCAAGGCACACCACAGCAAGGACTGCTGTGGGATAAGCCTGCTCTTAAACTATGCCAGGGGATACACAGCCAAGGAGGAAGCGACCTGAACCAACGGACACGTCGGTAACTGTAACTTGCATTTTTCCCTCTCCCTCGCATACTGGTCATCCACACGGCAGAGGGCTTTGAAAAACACATTTTATTTTAGGAACGGCTTGAATTCAACAGGAACCACAGAACATTTATCTCCAAGCACATCCAAGAGACTCGTTACCTGGACTACTTTGCCGAGAAAAAAAAAAGCATTCCTGGATTGGAAACCTGCAAGTTTTGCACAGAAGACAAAAGTACCAACAAAATAAGAAAAAACTGCTACCTTCTTACTTGAGAGTCTACAATTTCATAGTATTTTCAGATTGGCCTAGACTAAGAGGTGAAAAGCACTGCCTATCAACTCATGAGAAAACACGGGCTGGCTGCTGCCTGTAGCTTGTTTTTTCGCCACCAGAAATCAACAGCTAAGCTATTTGCGATTCGGCACATGGGAACAGATGAAAAACCGCCAGGTGATTTTGCATCGTGATACTCCAAAGTAGTTTGGTCTGAACGGGCAGAGAAGTTGCTGTTTTCTTTGCTGACATCCATTTTCTCCAAACCATCTCCAGGTATGCTTTTTGAAAACGCTTCCACTTCAGCACGATCCTCCTCAGGATTGCTCAGAGTAAGCACAGTTGCCTTATCTCTAGTCTCAGACGATGCATCCTCCGCCATTCCATGATGATGCTCCCATGAATCCCCAGGCAGTGCTATATCATCGTTGGTTACCTTTATTAAAATACAAAAAAAAAAGCCAACAAAACCTCACAGTCAATAACATGCAGGTGGTTTTTGTAAAGGGAAGACAAAAACCCCCCCAACATATACTGATATTTGTGTCCCTAGTGTCCCAAAAACCACACTGCAACTCTGCCTCAGGGAGAGGACGAGGTACGGCTGGTGGCTCTGCAGCTCTAGCACTAGAACAAACAGGGAAAGGTAACTGACTTTCACTCCCCTGAAGTCCAAACATACCGGAATTCAGGTTTATTTGACCATCGCCCCTGAAGGAAAATCATCTGACAACCACCAGCCTCTTTTCCGCTCGTTACAATTCCGCCCGATGTTAAGAAGGAAAGGCAGAAACGAAGCAGACACTGGGCAGGAAGCGGTCAAAGATCCCTGTTTGGCCACATAACCAAGTGTCTCAAAAGCAGTACACCGAGAGCTTGGTGGCAACCACAGTTCTAGTTTCAGCTGTCTTAAATTCTTGAAAACACATTTACCATCGTGTCAGTATAGGTCTTGGCCTAAATAAGATTATCATAGCCGAAAAACTCTCTCTCCAAATATTACTTTGGATGAACTGATTACAAAAAAGCCAATCAAAGTTTATTCAGGTACACCTTCCTTCCAGAATACTAACATAATCCAAATGGATTTTTCGCTATTCCTCTCCACACACGTAGCTCAAAACTGAACTTTGTGAAAAGGCTGCTTACCTATCATATCGTGAGGAAAAGGTTTTCTGCTCATTTCCTGCCCATGCTGCTCCAATTCTGGATAACACATTACTCATGAAAGTTGCTATGATATCCAGATATCCTGAATTGGCTGGTTTTCTTGCTCTTGATACTGGCTTTGGTCTCGCAACTGTAAAGCACAAGGGAAAACCTATCAGCCTTGTGTTATCAAAGTGAGCGTTTCTTGACCGCTGTATTCCCCGCGCTAAAAATTACCTCCTCTTAAGGCCGACGAAGGCAAATGGTAAGGCCTGGCTCTCTCTGCAGCCAGCTGCCTTTGAACTCTAGGAAGGATCTTCCGATATGGGCGTAATTCAGACTTTCTGGCACATGCCCCCTCTCTGAAGCGAGGATGGCGATCATTCTGATGAATAAAAAGCGTAAAGCAGTTAACTAATTACAGCGAGTGCACTGCACAGAACAGCAGCAAGTCATTCATGAAGTTACGGACGACGTGCCGGCTGTACTGGAGCTGGCAGCAGTAATTGTTTACCACAGCCCACTTCCTTGGGAGCAGGTGATCATGTCTGGTGCAGCCAGCTGATGTTTGCAACAGCTCGCATCCCAGTGAGACCCCCCCGTCGTCAGCTGCTGCACTGAGCCCAACGCTCGGAGACACCGACGGGGGCCACGGGGGGTCTGAGGCAAAGATGCTTTGTGTTGCGCATGACCAGCACGGCCTGCACGCTTCCTTGCGCGTATCTGTGGCACAGAATTTATAGACGGGTCTCTAGAGACAGGCCTATCAGGGCTGTTCCCCGTCAAACTCCCTAGTTTGGATCTAAGAGTACTATCACTTCTGCTGACTAAAGCCAACACCTGCAGCTCAGTGCAACTCGCAAATAATGGGAACATCAGGTTACCACGTCTTGTAGCCTCTACAGCCCTGTCAGGCAAGATGGATGTATTTCCCCCTTGATTCCCTCATAGGCAGACACCTGACCCAAACTGGGTGGCTGGACATCAGCTGGCCTGGGAGACAGACAGCCAGCTGCAAGACACCTCTTGCAGCTATCATGAATGGCTTCACGTATTAAAGGACCAGATTTCTTCAAAAAATTCAAGGTCTGAAACGTCAATCAAAAACTACAGATTAAGACAGCAGTATTATTCAGTCACTAAGGGTCTGGCTAACCACTAAGAGAAATAGGATAATTGTTCACTTAGACTCTCGGGAAGCTCACATCAGCAATATGCTTTGCGTTAGCAATCCGAGTAAGCATTACTACGTAGAGTCGTAAGGACGGCAGCCAAACTAGCAGTTACAGTTTCTAAAAAAAATCCTGTAAAACAAAATATTGGCCCTTGCAATGCTTAAGTATTTTCTCCCTTCTCTGTCAAAACACGGGCCTTTCTTTTTCCCTGAACACTGACACAAATTACTTTCTGTACAAGCTAAAACTAACACACAACTTCAAATCACGCTTTGCATGAGCCTTTATAAGCCTCTCTGTGCAGAGGCTGATTTATGTTGGCAATACGTAGTGAGCTGAAACTTAATTCAAAATTATTTGCCACAAGCTGTGCCCTGGCTTGGAAGTTAGAATTTGGCCAGGGTCGGGAAAAAAAAAAAAAAAATTTCTTCTCAAATACTTCTCAAACACAGTTTTTCACTTTCTCCATTCTGTCCTCCTTTTTCAAGCAGACCAGGGATCAAAACCCTAACTCAAGACTACACAGGCAGTGCGACTGAAGGGTAATAGAGAAGAAACAGCTTTCTTCTTAGGAACGCTTTTGTTCTTGCTCCTAGAGCAACGTTGTATTCCCTTCTAGACGTTCAGTCTCGGATCGCGCTTCATCAGGAGGCAGTGCTCACTTTACAGTTCCAAGAGCAGACTGAAAACATTCTCATTTGCATAAAACTGGCAGGGTACAACTGCAATTATGCGTGTGGTGGGCAGGACGAGCATAAACCCATCTCTGACAGTGAAAGCAGTGCAGGAGAAAACTTGGAAAAGGTCCATCTCTTCACATTCTCAATAAAGATTCGGTAAATGATCACCTCCTTCTGGAAGCTGGTGCAAGTCATATGGACAACTCCGGAGTTCAGCAAGCACGTACCATCTGCAGAAACAACCAACATTTGACAAGCTTCCATACGCTCACAGTTACGTTATGACCAGTTTACAGTTTTTAAACAGCAGTATCTGGAAAGACAGATCTCAGTGCCCATCTTCCTCACCAGATCACTTACAGACTTTTTAAAAAAATAATTACTGCGTCTAGAACTTTCATCTCTAGCGCAATCGAGGTGCTGTGCTTTGAGCTTCAGTTCAAAGTCATTTCATTTTATAACCATCACCTCTTCGCAGGCTCTATCATAAAAGCACCAAACCCCAAAACTCAGCACACTCTCGGATGTGTTTCACAATTTTAAATCCCACCTTAGTGCAACGTAATTTGAGTTGGGTTTGTGGGAGCTGGGGGTTTGGGGGTTTGGGTTTGGTTTTCGAGTGACAGAGAACAAGAGAACTATTTCATGTCATCTGACCTCAGTTTGAGCTTATCACTATAAAAAGCAGTGAAATACCTACCAAAATTATAGGAGCTTGGATTAAAAAACTGATCAGGTGGTGGATAGGAAGGAGGCACTCCGCGACAGAGACTCTGCTCACGTACTCGAATATCCAAAACGAGGCTTGGAGAAGTCATACTTAGTCCAGTATCCAGTGACCACAGCGCAAAATAGGGGCAGTCGTGAAGGAGTTCTTCCGGCCTTAAAGAAAACAAGTGCATAAGCTAAATGCCAACTTTCAGATGAATTATCTGGGGGGACACTGAAAAGAAGCTAAGAAAAATCTACCTCAGTGAATCTGGCATTTGAGCGTGATACCAGCGGTTAATGTCAAATACACCCAAGTAAGTAGATGGCTTTCCCTCACCATACGTATTCACTTGCCAGCTGAAGACTGATACACTGGTCTCAGGAGATATTACTGTAAAAGACAAGACGTTGTTTCTTATTTGTAGAAAACATGCCGTATCCGATATTTTTAAAGCACCGCTTCCTAGTTTGGTTTAATTCTGTTCTACCACTCATGCAAAAACAACACTGACTAAGAATAAGAAAAACAATTCACGGAGTAGCAAACACCTCTGTGACAGGTTCCAGGCATCCTGCCCCTTTTTCTTGTTCGGATTGTATCCGTTCCAAGCCAAATCAGATACATAATTAGTAGCTTATTAAGTTTGCCACGCATTAAGAGTTGAACAAGACATTTAGCTAGATGAACAGCTGAGCAAAAAAAAAATATGCTAGGAACACAGACACTGCTTCTTTTAGAAAGCACACAAATAGTCATCGTATACACTTGTATCACTTAGCCAGCATTACTAATTTCCAGCTTTGTCTCAACCACACATTTTCAGAACAGCTCCTCTCCTGCATGTCCGCACCGAAAGAACACAATTATCACACAAAACAAATACAGAAACAAAAGTTACAGGTATTTTTTCCATGCCTCATACTTCAGAAAAAGGAGGCAGAAAGGGGTTTTTTTGTTGCCGTTTGGGTTTTTTTTGGTTTTCTTGGGGGTGTTGGGGGAGTGGTGTTCTTTTTTGTTTCCAACAGGTTTTTAGAAGGCACTCCTCTCAGAAACATGGCACAAGTGGAGAAAATCCAAAGGTGCTTTGATTAGATTTTGACACACCGTTGCTCGAGGATGGCATCACAAAAGACACGGAAGTTGCCGCTTCAGGACTAAGTCAAAGACAATCAGCAGAAATAGCCTAGAAAGGTCATGCAAGTGTCTTTGTGACACCAGACAGAAGTCAAGGCCCGTAAGAAGCGGGGGAAGGTGACTAACGCAGTCAAAACAAACGGCTATGCAAGTTATCACTGCAGCAGGCTCGAAGATATGGTCAGAGCGTAACTGGATTTGTAAACCCAGAGAGGTATATTTAATTACTGCAAGATAATGAAAGACACCATAAGAGTTTTAACTGTGTACATGGTCAAGGAAAGCTACCGCTGCATCCTGGATCCTGCTCTCCCTATCACCTGGGAGCAGGAGTAACAGTCCATCACCTCCTGACAGACTAGTACCTCTGTACCTGGCAAGTGGCCGAGGGAGGGCAATAACAGCACTGCGCATCCAGCAAGTTCTGGGCCTGCGCAACTGGTGGAAAACACCCAAATAGCTCATCACGGGAGCTGGGCCAGAGTGGAAAAGTCCCTAACGAAAGTCAGTTATCCTGGAGCCCATAAACAGTGACCCCAGGTGAGACCCTCTGAGCTCTTCTCCTGGATCGCAGTGGGCCTGTGACCAGCATCTCCCCTGAGTTGGGACGCCTCTCAGCTATCAACTCCTCGAGGCACCGTCTGCTGTCGAAGCCAATGATGGGCTGGGCAAAGTCGCCCCCCTCGGGTCTCAGTTATTGGCTGTTGAGGAATGATGATGCTTTGCAAGTATTTGCTCTAAGCTTGAGAAGAGGGAAATTTTAACCGTAGGCTAGCTTTTCTTCACCCGCCTCTCTACTTATCTATGTGTTTGGGTATACACAGCTGTTTTTACGAGTGTGGGTACATACATATTTCACTGGATCCAAATATTTTTGTCTGTCTGTGTGTTTGTACATCTTGTGTTTATGAATAAACATATGTACTTAGATAGATAGATACGTAGATAGATCGATAGACAGACAGACAGATAGACAGACAGATAGGTATACGGATAGAGAGAGAGAGATAGAGAGAGAGATAGAGAGATGGAGAGATAGATTTAGGATACCACACAGTAAGTCATTGCGATTCTTGTCATTTTTGAATCTGTACAGTTAAGTCACTATTTTAATCATAACGTATTTTACTGAATTATTTTGTAAATCATTCAGGTGGTTAATGATTAAGTGCTGCTACTCATTAATAAATCTCAATTTGCTGCCAAACTATTACCATGTTAGTATACCCATCCATGACACCTGGGAGAAGAGACCAACCCCGACCCTGCTCCCACCTCCTTTCAAGTAGCTGTAGAGAGCGACAAGCTCTCCCCTCAGCCTCCTTTTCTCCTGGCTAAACAACCCCTGCTCCCTCAGTCGCTCCTCCTAAGACTTGTTCTCCAGAACCTTCAACTTCAAGGTGCGGCCTCACCGGGGCTGCGTACCGGGGGACGGTCACTGCCCCAGTCCTGCTGGCCACACTATTGCTGATACAAGCCAGGATGCTCTTGGCCGCCTTGGCCACCTGGGCACACCTCTGGCTCACATTCAGCCGGCTGCCGACCGACCCCCAGGTCCTTTCCCGCTGGGCAGCTCTCCAGCCACTCTGCCCCAAGCCTGTAGCGTTGCGTGGGGTTGTTGTGACCCAAGTGCACTCGATCCCCTCATCCAGATCGCTGATACAGATCTTAAACAGAACTGGCCCCAATGCTGAGGCCTGGGGAACACCACTTGTGAGTGGCCGCCAGCTGGGTGCAGATACAGACATAGGTGTGAACAGGGAAAAAAAAAATATTCAGATCACATTCCTAAGCAACGCAGAGAATGATCTTCTTTTTCCAAGAAGACAGCTGGAGGAATAAAATGACTGACAAACGTTGCAGAGATGGCCCTACTATACAGTGCTATAGCATGTCAGCAAGCACAAAATAAACCCCAATTTCCCCCTTAAGGAAGTCCCACAAAACTCAAGCAACCCTTTTGTCTATTTAAATAAGCCCAACAAGCTCGTCTCTACAGATACTCAAGACTTTCTGACTTTCTGTGGGTACAGAACAACATTCACTGCTTAGATTCCCAAACTACTTTTTTAGAATAACCAAGCACGGACATCAGAACAAACCTTCATTAACGCTATCCTCTCCGTCAACCGGCTTGGGAAATTTTTCTACAGTCTGGCAGCTCAGAAATTTGGTATTGCCGGTCGGCCCTCTCCAGGGAAAGACTCCACACGTGAGATCTAAACTGAACCTTTCGTCACAGTATTCCAAACCCTGGGGAAAAAAGGAGAGACAAAAGGTCACTTTGGCGATATGAAAGAATCTATGTACCAGAATGTAACATAATATGCACCTTATACTGTGTATTTCCCATGAGCTTCTTTCTGATGGCAAACAGAAACAACATCTGGCACGCAAGAGAATCAAGCGTCAAATCCTAAGGGGTATCTTTGGCTGTAAAGGCTTTGCACATTTTCAAAATTTAGCATTCCCCTATCATTATTCGGTTCTAATCATGTTTTGCAGAAATCCTTGCAACACCAGGGTTTCTTTACAAACCGGAGGACAGATCTACAAAGAGGTATCTGAAATCAGGCGATACATACGCATGCAAAGCTCTTTGCTCTTGATTACAGGACTGAGGATGTTAGAGAAGTCTTGGCACTACAGCAGCTGAAGCTCTGTCAAGAGGTGTTATCTACTGGCACACCACCAGAGCGAAAACACATCCCTCTGTAGTAGCTGTGAGGACTTCTTACCGAGTAACCGTCTCCTTTCAAACCACATAAGCTTTTACCAGCTCCTCCTCTAATCTTGTCACACTAATGGGTGAAATATCCCCCGGTTCCTTCATCAAGCACGGCCACCAGCAAAAGGGGAAGCAGAGAGGATGTGGGAGGCACGCGGCCAAGGCGTTTAGGATCATGAATTACTACAGAGCCAGCAAACTACTTTGAGATATACCGAAACCCCAGCAGGATTGTGCTGAACCTCTGATACCACCTTTTCCTAGGGAAGCATTAATTGAAATACTGTCTTTCCAAATACAGAATTTGTTCAGGCTGTCTACCATGCAACACATCATTGTGTGTATTGACAAATAGCAGCTCTACAATTTAAAACAAAAACAAAAACAAAAACAAAAAAACAACTCACCAACACCCCCTCCCACCTAACACACAAAATACTACCACCAAGGAAAAACCAACACAACAATCAATTGTACCACACTCTACCGAAGTTTCCTAAACTTTCAGAGCTCTAAAATGAACTGGTACGACACAGTACACTCCCATAGGATTTGATATGATACCTAAATCACCTAATCTGAGAAGAGACAAACCTCCTCTTAACCGTTCTAGGAAATACTACTAATAAGTATCAAGGCTGGCTTTAAAAAAAAAAAAAAAAAAGGGTCTTTCATTACTGAAAAGAAAAATGCTGAATTATGCTCTGAAGCACGCACAGTTCATTCTATTTTATCAAGTAACTTCTGCAATAACAGACACCACCAGACACGTGCAGAGTAGAGAAGCCAAAACCACCTCTTTGAAAAACTAGCATGAAGCCCAAGCAACCGATCCCGTTTTCATTACAGAAGGAACGATCACTAAAACCAGTTTATAATAAATGATGTTGTCCAGAATGAGAAGTCCATCATTCCAAAAGACCGTTGCATCAGATAAAGTCCTCAAACTCCATAAGCCTTTTGGAGATTAATTTGAACGGCTATCAATTTCCTCTCTTATTCATCTATGAACAGCCACAGAGTTGGGGCAGAGGGGAAGGGAAAGAAGATACCAGTTCCTGCCTGAGACACCTTCTGAAGCAAACCACTGTATTTTACATTTTCCACTGGGGCAAGCAAATCTAAGCTGAGCAACTCCGCTGTATGGAAGGTGTTAAGTAATTACTTTGTGGACCAGTAAACTACAAGGACAGTTTTCAAACGAGATGCGCTGGTCAGACTCGGATATGAAAGCAGAGCCTCTATACTCTGTCCAGCCGCAGGCACTGTGTAGGACAAGGGCCAAGATGTGCTGCATGGCCACGCCTGGGGGCACTAGATTTACCAACTCCCGAGATGGCATAAAAATGATCTTTGTAAGCATAACTTCAACATTCCGTTACATTAATTGCTTGAGCACAGGCTTAAACCAGCCCTGAAGGCAGTGGAGACACAACTCTGATGCTTATTTACAAAACTACAGTGCCACATGTTCCAAAACTCCTATTTGTGACTTTTTACCATGGTAAGAAGTCAGTTGCACTGTCTCATAGCCTCAAGTCTGATTCCTGGAAAGTAAAGCACTGCTGTAGTAGACACAAGTCTTTCAACTTCCTCTGAATTCTATTCAATGAACGAGGGTCAACGCTAGCTTCCTCTTTGTTTACTCAAACTTGGCCTGGCAATCGGGAACAACTCTTACACTTTCTGCCATGGAAGATGGACAAGGATCTTGACTCAGCCAGTCATATAGGCAGAGAGCCATGTGGTACTGACCAATCTCTGACTACAAGGAAGTATTCTGAGACTGAAAGTGTCCACCGTCGAGCACAGGGCCTGGCTTAATGCATCTTTGGGGTTTGGGGAGGGGGGCTTGGGAGTTGTTTTGGGGGGCAGTAGGTATCATCAGGTCTCAGTACGAAGCTACACGGCTCATCTGGAAGCGAGCTGAAGAACCCATCTTTTCTCCCCGGAGGCTCCAGCTGTTTAGTTCCTTCTTCAACTCCCTCCCGAGATTGGTTCCTGTTTCAATCTTCCACAGCACTCAGCACAGGGAAGCAGAGGGAGTAAAATATCTCAAACCCAGAGACTGGTGCCTGACACCTGCTGGAAGCCTGTGAATGTACTACTGATTGGACAGTCTGCAGAGGGTCAGGAAGTCTTACAGTAATTACACCACAGCTTTCTCAGGTCACAAACACAACAACATTATTCAATCCTTTGGTGTGCTTTTTTAAAAACGGTGCCAAGCAGAATTTCTAGTAGACCCATTCTTAAAGGCTGCTGAAGGACCTCAGCTCTCTGAGGTGAAATCTGGTGCTACTCACATCTTCAGTTAAGAAGAATTTTATTTGGAAAAGCTGCTGCCTCTTCGGGAGTTGCATGTATATGGGCTCTTTGCAGACGAATCTAGTTGGAACACACGACACTGCAGTGTGAAGTTGTATGACTTGTTCTCAAGAAGTACGGACAAAGGCCACGCCCAAGAAGACTCGGCAAAACATTTTTTTTTTAGTCAGCTCTGAGTTTTGACGGCAAGTATTAGCCCAGCCAACTCAACTGCTACTCACGAAGAGGAAATTACTGTTTTCAGCTTTTGACATACGTGCACGTCTTACCTCGTACATGACCTGTCCTGATGCCAGGCGTTTTCTCTCATGAAATAGTAACTGCAACAGATGTAAACTCACAGCGTCACCTTCACTGAAAAAGGTACAAATTATGACATGTGATTACAAAGCTGCTTTATAGTCCTTGTCATCACCTCATCAGAGCTAGACCAAAGCCTTCTTAATAGCATGCTCTTGCTGAAAAGAAAAACCCACTGCCCAAAACATGACAACCGGTCACATTTAGCGGCTAAAACACAAAGGAGGAAATGCTGGCACTAACAGCTTTGGGGACAAATGCCAACCATGCAGTCTGAAAGCTTTAATATGCTGTATGGACTAACGTTTCTTGGAAACGGTTCTTCACCGTGAAGCGTTCTCCAGCAAAACTGCTTTACAGTCACACCCAAAAAGATTGACACTCTCTGGACAGCTGGGCTGATCAAGTAGCTTGCTGATGCTGAAAGAGAGAGGTCTTTCTTTCTCCCCTCCCCTCCCCTCCCCACCAAACTTCCCGTCCCTCTCTTGCATACGCTGCACCCTTCCACCTTCTGATCTGATTCATTAGCCCGGCAGGAAACCATCGCCCTCTCTGCTCAACAGTGAGCGTTTTGTGCCAGGTGAGCTGAACCGGCTCGTGAAGGCTCCAGAGGCTGCTGAAGCTGGCACGAGGTGACAGGCAATACTGTCACCTCCCTCCTTCCGGGGCAGCAGGCTGCGGTAGCGGCACGTTTAGTGTTCCAGGTCTGCAGCCTCGGCTCCTTTCAGCGGCAGTTTCATACCACGGTGCGAATATCAAAGAAATCATGAAGCAGTCATCAAGAAACAAAGCAAGCGTTTAAGAAAGCGAGCACAACAATACAGCCGCTGTTGCTTTGCCTCCTTTCGGGAGGCAGGAACCAGTAGGTCCCTCTTCACTTCTGCTAAATCCTGACAAGGTTGCATTATAAGCTTAACGGCTTCCGTACCTGAGAGAATCGTCTGCACAGCTGAACAAACGAAACATATATGCACGTATATATCAACTGTATGCGGACAAATATTGAAAAAAAAATAATAATCAGTGGCTTATAGTAAGTGTTTATTCACCTTTCTTGGGTAGACTGAACAGCCCACAAGTAGCAACAGTTGCGAGGATCCTTTTCAGGCTCTTGAAAAGTGACAGCATAGACAGGAATCCTTCCTCCTGCAAGCTGAGAGTGGTCCCTACAGGTTTAAAGAAATTTAAAAGAAAAAGAAAAGAAAAGAAATTAAGAGGTGATCCTACTGGCCCTAACAGTTTGTAGAGGGCTAGAAGCATCTCCTGAGAAAAGAGCACCTTCTGTGCTTATCCTCAAAGTACAGAGGTCATAATTCCCTCTCAAACAAGTGAGTCAAGGAAGCAACTACTTTTTATGCAACTGTCAAAGGGTGAGGAAATTACTGTCCATCCAATGGAACAGCCTGGGTTTATGCCCTTCTCTGCCTGAGGGGGAGGAACACAGACGATTACTGCAGCTGCCAGGCAAATGACTGTTCTGGCTGCTGTAGCCTACTTCAAGATTGAACTTAAAACGCAGCGTATCTTCTGAACAAATGTAAACCAGTGCCAAACAGAAGTAGTTCCTCGTTTCTTTACTTGGACTACGTAAAGCCCCTTTCTTCCAGACTTCTGAACCTTATCTGTACCTTCACAGTCGCTTCTTGCCGTCTAATTATCCCTCCACTGTCTATTTAGGCATCCAACAGTTTCCGGAGAGGCACTGCAGATTTGCTGAAGTGAATCCCTACCCGAATTTGGACAAATATTTCGAGCGAGATTGCTCTCTGGCAGATTTAAAATCATCTCTTAATTTTTCTATTCCTCGTGAGTTCACATGTCCCTTATTCTCATCTCCAAGTGTTCCACGCAAACTCTCATTCACGTGCATTGCTGCCTCAGAATGGCTCACTCCCCTGTTTCGGTCGAGGCTGACACGTAAGAAAGAATATGTTTTCAGGCACAGACCAGCTATTGATTCTTCATGTCTCACTAGTATCATCCGGGACACTTTAAAGAATATCACCACCAAAATCACACTAGCAACATAATTATGCCTTTCAATGCATGCCCTAATTGCAGTAACTTCTTCAGAAAAAGCATTTCTAAGATCTGTTTCATCGAAATACACACATTTCCTGGTTTCACCAAATGCCACCGAAAGAAGAAACTGTCTGATAAAAATCAGCTCTATCACGTCCTAACTGCTTGCCATAACCCAAAGAAGCACGCTTTCCACAATGCCTCAATCCACAGGCACAGTAAGGAAAACAATCCCGGTCCACTGGGGAGAAGGCGGTCCGCTCGGGCCTTGTGTGACTTCACAGCTCTGTCAGAAGAGGATTTCTGAGCATTCTTCCAAGATTACATGCAAAATTTCAGTCCCGGAAACAGTTCTCTTGTAATTAACGTCCTTCCTTAGGCAAAACATGGAGACCGGTGCACCGCCAGGCACAGCCAAGTGTAAAGGCCTACTTACTCCCTCTTCAACGTTTTCATGTTCCACAGTGACAGGTAGCCATCGGAAAAACCCACGACGAGATGATTGCTTCTGCTTATGTAGCTCAGGGTTGATACTGCTGTTCCCGAAGGATTTTGTAATTGAAAACAGAGATGTCTCCCTTCTCTGGCCACAGTTTTTCTTCTCTTTGGAACTCCCACAGGAATTCCACTGGCAACTTCCAGATCTACACACACAAAACCACACAAGGAATAATGTGTTATGCCATTCACGTTGCATTTTCAACACTGACGTGACTACACGGGTAACCTAATTCTACCAGCCCAGGCAAAATACCCATTTATGCAACGCTTCTTTTGCTACTGCCGTCTTCTGTGTATTCAGAGAACATAAGAACTCTCCGATCGGACGGGTATTCTCCCTCGTATGGCAAAACCAGGTAAAAGCGTAACCTTCAGCGACAAATTCGGCTTGGACTTTGGAAATCAGGAGTTGGGGCTTCACGGTGAAGCTATCTGAAGTGCCATCAACTCCCAAAGCCACTGCTGTATTAGCTGGAACAGCGTATGCCATCTGAATACACCAACCGGAGATCTCATTCACCCACATGCATGAATTTTGGAAAGTCGGATTTGTTTCAAAAAGCAAGCTTAAGATCTGCCCCAAGTCAGCTAAGAGAAGCAGAACAACGTTCCCAAGAAATAGGGCACCTCCGGCACAACTTCCTGCCAGGCAGCTGCACCGACTCAGACGGTGAAATCCCTACAGCTCACCGGCAAGAATCACGGGGACATGGGGATCGTGGTGGGAGGGGGGCGTTTACAGCATTAGCGGGAGCACTGGGCCACTCCCATTTTTCATCAGTTCAGGACTAGGTGATGTCAAACTGCCACCTGTAATCAGCACTCATCAATGTCTGCACACGAGTATCTGCAAAGTGGCACGCATACTGTTTGTTAAAAAGACACCAGGTTTCTTCCTTTTAAATTCAAGTTTAAAAAGCGCACGCTTACCCGATGCTTCTCTTTCATTCTGACTGCAAGATAAATTATCCAAGCAAAGGTCAACCAGAAGTAGGTGGCCAACATCTGTAGCCACTGCTGCCACGCCAAAGAGCCATTGCAGGCTCGGATGTAGGTGCCGAGCGCTCGCACTGGTGATGCCTCCGTGATTAGTTATGAGCTCTACAGCAGTTACCTACAGGGAGAGTGCAAGTCAGTATTTAAGCTGCTTGACAAGCTAAACGGAAATCATTCGAAGGTGAAACCAGAATTAGCACATCAGAAACAAGAAGGTAAATACAGGATCATTAGGCTTACAGACAATATCCAATTTTATCAAGAAAAAAATAATAATAAAATAAAGCCCTCTACAAACACCTGGTACTTCTTCCCATTCACTAGATCTCCCGCAGTTACTTAACGGAATTACCTTCCGCTCACATGGCGCATTCTGTTATTACAGCTCACCAACCTCCCTTTGCTACCTGGAAATAATTAAGTCTAAGAAAACACAGAAAATCAGACGTATGCAAGAAACTTGACCGTAATTAAGGGACCGAAGGAAGACAGACAAAACTAAATCGCCTTCTCCCACTGCTCACAGCCCATCGGCACTGGGACACCGGCTACGCCTCCTTTGCCAAACAGGTATTACGATAAATCATGGCTGTAAGTCACACGAGGCAGCGGTCAAGTCGCATGGTAGACGCACCATCTGCATGGGAATTACACATTTTTACACAGTGTTCAAGGGAGATACTGGCTCAGTAAAATTTACGCTCGTCCTCATGGAGGGTAAAGGTAACAACCAGATAAACTAAAAAGTTTTCCATGCACACCAGCACTTTTGTGAATGGGAACAAAAATTTGAAAGGCCAGACTAAAACAGCAGCAAAAAGAACAGCAGCTTGTGGGATAAAAAGCTAACTCCAACTACGGAAGAAGCCTACAGACCAGGAACATTTGTCAAAATACCGTTCAATAGTTCTGAAACATGCAACCATTATAAACCAATTTTAGATAATTAATGCCTTACATTCAGATTCGCTTTTCCAAGAATCCCATTCAAATAATACTCCACTGACACTCTGAGTTTTCTGCTGTGCTTCACGTGTATATCCAGAGGGCAGTGAGAGATGCTCACACACACACACACAGAATTACACCAATATTCTGTCCTTGAGAGTTTGTTTTTTTAATTCTCTGAGTGACTACACACCTACTCTTACTCCAGAAGGCAGTTATACGGTCACTATAAATACCCTGTATTAAAACACTAAGGGCTTCACACCTTGGACCACAGTTACTCTAAGCTAGTGTTAAACTCTACAGCTTAGCTGTCCACAGAAGATATACCCACGTGGAAAAGAGTCCAGAAACAAAGGTGCTCATTAAAGCCTTAAAACAGTAACGACTGTTAGTACTGTGGAAAGTGATGTTAAGAACAGATCTGCATTTTACGTTTAAAGATCATCAGCGTGAAGACCAGAGAAACATTCCAGCAGACTCAAAACGCGTATGACGTAACTTATAATTTGGAAGTACGAGTTACCGAAGAAATTCAAAACCTATGGACCGTGGCCAAGTACAAGTTTTATCTACTTGGTTTTGCTTACCCTTACTCCCACACTCACAACTTCAAAGCTAACAGTCCAACTGGCAATACCTCTGCCCTGTCTATGCCCGTCTGCCTCATCTAGTCGCAAAAAGATAGGAAGCAAAATGAAAGCAACAGACCAAACATGCTTATAATCCAGAGCACTAGGGTGTAAGAGCAAACACTCAAATAAGCTGTGACTTTATTCCGAAATCCACAACCTTCATCACACAACAGCCAACTTTTCCCCCACAACGTTTCTTCACATTTTCTCCTGAGGCATTTCTTCGTGCTATAGAAAAACTCCCTAATACAACCGAGAACTACATTCGACCTCAAGTCACTTCTGTAGACACAGAGGCGGTAGGTGACATGGTCCTTCTTAACCTTTCCTTCTCCTATTCCCAGTTCACTTAGATTTAACAAATAAAACTATAAAAAGCAATGTCATTTTCCACAAATGTCATTTGCTTACTGATTATATGCTGATGTCAGCACACAGCATGCCCTTCCGTCTGAAACTCCGGGATTTCTCAAGGTGATAGGCAAACTAACACAGTGGAGCGGCAACCCAACTCCTATCTTCTGAAATTACCACAGTACAAATGCTTACTACTAGTAATCACACTGTAGCATTACAAACAAACAAGCAAAATGCCACCCGTGTTCTAGCAAGTCAAGCCAAATCACTTTACGGAAAGCTGGGTAAGAAAGAAGTATTTACTTGTTGCAGATTCTGGGAGGATAAAACCAGAATGCACCTTGATGTTCAATTAACTTACGCTGATTCTTGTTTGCATTAAGACAATGAGACTAGGGGTCATCACATCATTTGAGCCCAGGGCTTATACAAGACAGAAAAAATTGGCAACATCACAACACTGTATCCCTCCACACAAACACAATTTCAATAATCAGAGGTTCAAGGGCCACACACGGAAAGTTGATCTTTCAACAGTCTGTCAGATAACTTACTAAAGGCTCTTTTTCTAACCTAAGGCAACAGAAAGAATCTGTTCTGCTCTGAAGTCACCGGCTTGCTTGTCTGAGACTCATGGGACTGGGTCTAAGTCATTTACAGCACAACTACAGACCTCTGAGATATGTTAAAGACAGTATTTCTGACAGAATAAACCATTCAGGAAATGTATGCTACAGAGACTTTAAAGACTGGGGGGGTTTCCCTTTTCACTCTGCCCCAAAAAGCATAGTTTTCAATGCCCTTTTTTGTGGAAGCGGAGAGTTAGGTAACTATGTGCTCTGCAGTAAAACCACAAAACTTACCTTACGATCAGTCAACTCCAAAGATAATGGTACCGTTAGGCCCAGGATCAAGGCTGCCTTGACTGGATACTCTGAAGCGACAGAATGCTAACGCAATACAGAAAAAATACCTCCTGCAAAGAGACGCTCCAAAGCTTTTCCGGAAACAGGATCGTGCAGCACCTAACAACATAAAAGCTTCGTTTCTCCAATTAAAAAGCACGTACCCTTCCTGGAAGAGCCACGCCTTTAACCACTCTTGATATTCCAAGGTCGTACAGACAGAGAACGCTTCCCTCTGCTTCTTCCAAGCCAACCAGCAGCCCAGTTCTCTTCTGCCAGGTCCTTTACCACACGCACAGTGGGAGGCTGTTTATTTGCTCCCTGGAAACGGTACGCAGAGAGCCGCGCTCCTGTCACAGAGCTCACCGCCTGGAGTTGAGGACCACACGCCTGCCACGCCAGGCCATGGCTCCCTGGAAGAGAAACGCAAGAGGACTTAAGCAAAGGTCCAGCAGAAGACTGAAAACTGCCGAGAAGTCACAGTCACCGCCCTTTCCTTCAGTAAAAGTACCGAGCAGAGGAAGACCAACCCGCCCGATTCCGGTCAAGTAGTTAAAGCCACCCGTTGAAATCCTCAAGGAATGTATCTGAAAATTAACACCTTTGTATTTTGCATTTGTACTTGTCACTCCCGCACTGAAGAGTTCTGATTGTTTGGGATAAAGATTACGAGATATTGATCTCTAGTCTGTTTACCATATTCAGCTAGGTTTTGCTAGAATCCTCTAAATACATAGGGGAATACAAGTCCTAAAGCCTACTTTGAGTAGAGCAAATCTAAACCAATTCGTTTCTAGTGTATTCATTTTACTTGCCACATGCCTACTTTGGGCAGGGATTTAGACTTCAGCAAGAATTTATCTTAAAATGGGCACCACATGAGTAAACTCAAACTGTTACACGTGCTGAGCACAGGAAGAATTTAACACGTGCTGTTTCACTGAACTTCCTCAAACTCAAAGCAAGGAGTAACTCAACTCAACCACTGCACTTCCAGTCAGGCAGGTGGACTCTAGCTGGTCTAAACAGAAGCCCAGGCATCCGGGCAGGCACCCAGCTCTACTTTCAGATCACCTAGAAAGTCAATGACCTAATCTGCTCAGCCACTTTCAGCAACTCTCACTGGGTACTCATCTGCGTCCTGTCAGATTCTTGGGAAATACGGATGCAGCGCTCAACAGCCTTCTCCCCCTCCTTCTGTTTTTATTCACACTAGAAAAGTAAAACCAGGGGGGTTTGCCTCTGTAACATTTCGGCATGTGACGGTCACAGAGATTGAGCTGGTACAAATCAATACGGCCCCAAACAACACTATTACTTTTTGGAAAACTGCCTCTTACTGAATTAGAATTTGAGGAGGGCCACCGACCCAGCAACGCTTACGGAAATTGTTCTGATGGCACAAGATGGGTGCAGGCTGCTGTAGTTTCAAAGCTGAGCTACACTAACGTTTTAATATGAACACGTTTAATAGTTAAAACATCCTTTCTGTTCTCGGCAAACCCGACGCATCTTAACAGCACCAACCTGACACAGTTGCTACGGTGCCCCGGTGCTTCAGGTAACCTCCAGGCAATAACATCTTTGCACCAAGACCAAATTTAAAGGAAAATGCTCACCTCCAGAAAACTTCCCGCTCAGCACAGAATCTAGGGTTGTCTCATCTTCCCCAAGTGCCTGAACAGTCACCTCGGGAAACTGCAGCAGACTGCTCGTTACCCGAGCCATCAGGTCTCGCACTCTTCACTGTAAAGAAAAAAAAAAAAAAAATGACCCACGTCAGCCCTAACTATTTTTGAGATTGACACAAGTTCCATCGGGATGCAGCGAATCATCTCCTGTACATCACCTGTAGTTCTTTCCCTTAAAAAAGCGGCACTCGGGACAGTTTTCAATCTCACAGCAGAGCAAAGCGAGAATCCTTTCCCTTCTCTGATGCCTGTGGGATCACAAACAAAAAGTGACACAGACGTATGGACAAGATAAATAACAGGAAAAAACCCAATACCCTGAGTTCACGTCTGCTCACATAGGCTAATAAGATGCGAGCTGAGAAAAATCGTATTTCACATTGCAAG
Source organism: Tyto alba (assembly GCF_018691265.1). Classification (NCBI taxonomy): domain Eukaryota; kingdom Metazoa; phylum Chordata; class Aves; order Strigiformes; family Tytonidae; genus Tyto; species Tyto alba. The sequence continues at coordinate 25,551,931 of NW_024881323.1, read as the reverse complement.
CAATACAGACTTCCACAGTTCATCATTCAGAAAGTAGTTTCCCATACACTTACGATGGAAACAGAACACAGCACTTTAAAACACTGATATTTTCCTGTTCTGAGATCCTCGTATTCCTTATTCCAGTCCCTTCCTTCCTACTGCCTGCCCTCATCACATCCCTGCAGTCTACTACAGAAATTTCTAGGCCCTTCAGACGGTGTCCACACTTCTACAGGTGCTCCACAAGGAGTTCGTATTTCACTATGTCAAAACAGAGGTGCTGGTGGCAAAACTTGAGAGCTGAACTGATTTACAGGGTTAAATAGGTGGCTAAACAAGAGATATTCCATACACATGGGAATGCAAACTACTCCAAGTTACTACGTTCTGCAAGTTCTCTGCGCTATTGAAAATGGCACCGTAAGAAAGTTCATGCTCTGAAGCCTGTGCACTGGAATCCACTACATGTCCAGTCACAAGCACTCGGGTTGAGAATATGTCCAGTATCTTCTGCCAGCGCAAAACCAAGGAGTGTGGGAAAGGCAGGAAGTGTAAGTCAGGGGCCTGCACTAAGCACAAGTCAACACGTTGAAAAAAGCGTTGCCAATGGCAAAGCCAGTATCGCAGGACGCTGCTGCAGCCAGCCAGCCTGACCACTCTGCCAGCATTCACAGCTAGCACAGATCAAGTTCCAACTGGGACAACTTCTTTGCAGCAGTTTTGCTGCATTTGCTTTTTGGTGCTTGTCAGCGTTTCAAAGTAAACAGCGGGACAGCCTTTTGCACTGCATCCGGGGGCTCCAGAGAGTCAAAAGCCCTCACCTCCCTCCACCCGCTGGCAAAGCTCCGCCTTACGCAGCCCAGGACACCAAGAGCCTTCTCTGCACGGGGGCCACTTCTGCCTCACGGTCAGCTTGGTGCCCAGCAGGCTCCCAGGGTCTCTCTGCCAAGCCTCTTTCCAGCTGGGCAGCCCCCAACACATGCTGGTGCATGGGGTTGTTCCTCCCCAGGTGCAGGACTTGGCCTTTCCCCTTGTTGAACTGCCTGAGGTTCCCGTCAGCCCATTTCTCCAGCCTGTCAAAGTCCCTCCGCGTGGCAGCGTGACCCACCGGGGTATCACCTCTCCACTCAGACCAAAACAGGAGTTTTACTCTAAAAGGCCACGAGCATATCGGAGACCGTCTGCCTCGGAATTCTACAATCAGGCTTATCTCACTCAAGCGCAGCCTACAGATTCTCCTGCAGAGTCTGTGCGGCTGCTCCATAAGCACGAATCTACAGCAGCAGGTGAGAAGAAGAAAGAGTTTCAGCTCTCTAGCCCAACAACCCCCAGCAGAGAAGATCCCGGAGCTGATGCAGCCCACAGCTTTGACTTCCCTTTAAATGAAAAAACAAGCCAAACCACCCCAGAACTTGACGCTAGAGCCAGTTTACCCAGCTACCTCCTGTGGCTATTCCCTGACAAAACTCCGCTGTCATCCAAGGGGTGCAGTCCCTGCCTAACACGGCAGAGTTTGCAAAAGCTCCCGACGTCAGTTCTGAAATGATGCTCTTTTTCACACCGCTTGGTGTACCTGGACAGACGGACGTAGGTGCTGAGTGCCTCAGCACAGAACACACACGCAGCCTTCCTGGCAGAGGGAGACCGTAGTCAGCAGGACACCTCCAGCGCGCCACCCCCCAGTGACATCTCACCGCTTGCCCCTCGCATCACAGATTCCAGAATCACAGCATCACATGAAGACAAAGGCCTTCCAGAATCTCTGGAGGTCACCCGGCCCAGCCCCCCTGCTCAAGCAGGGTCCGCCAGGGCAGGCTGCCCAGCACCCTGGCCAGACAGCTGTTCAATCCCGAATGCTGAAACATACTTTTACAAACAGCAACCTGACAAGCTGAACTGCGGGGACATCTGCAACACAGGCAACAGGCCTGGGTTTTTGGTGACTCTCTCCTACAGATTTAAGTATGTTCTCCCCACGCGAGGGAAACAACGCCACACCAGCAAAGCCTAACTTTTTTTTACCACGCACTCTAATCAAAAGAAGCCTATGCACAATAACCTCCCTAGCAAAGTATATGCCCATGAGAAACTATCACCTAATTAATTAAACAGCTGTGTAGTTTGTGGCAAGATGCAGCTCATTTTAAGTTAAAAACTGAACGGAACTTGGAAGCGTGTCTCCTTTGTTTCCCCACTGGGGGGAAAGGATGGCTATCATATATATATATATATAAAATACATATCTATAAAACGTATATAAGCACATATCATAAACATACATATAACAGATACCCTTCGGGCTTTGAAACTGAGAGAAAATGAGCTCCTAACAAAAATTCAGCGTAAATTTCATTTCACTCTACTCAGAGCAGTCCCCTCATCTGTTTCCACCTCAACTAGCCACCCACTCATACAGAGTTCAAAAAAGATGAATGGCCTCTTGCAGGATTTTGATTTTGCACGGTTACATTCCTTACAATACCTAAAGCCGTCCTCACGGTCTGTCTTCTCTGGTTTGCAAAACAGCAATAAATACGCCCTGTTTTGGGTATAATCGTAGCGCACCCACCTTTAAATTTCTTTGTCAGCTTTGTGAGAGGAGGAGAGAAAAGGAAGGACTCCTTTTCCTCAACAGGCCGTTTCTGATGCATGGCAGTTCTGCAGGATCTGGTTCTTGAAACAGGATCTGTTGAAGTTCTTGATCCTTCATCACGTCCTGACAGGTTTATGTCTTCAAGCAGCAAAGGACTGCCATCAGGTCCTCGGCAGAAGGCCTCCTCCCCTGTGCTCTCCTTCAATAACGATCGTCTCTTTCTGCCCCGACGGGCTCTCCTTACTGGACTCTGAAACAGAAAAGGCCCAAACAATAGGCCTCAAACCAAAGTTGACTTCTGAGTGCATTCCCCCACCAGCAATCAGCATCTTAGCAGCAGAATGAAGCAACCAGCACCTTATCAGCATGAAAATGCAACCCTGGGAACAATCCCTGGGAACTGTAAGTAAACAATAGGAAGTAACTATAAATCCCAAATGTAAAGAAAAACAGAAACTCCTCAGACGTGCCCGGATCCTGGCCAGATCCGGACACGCCTGAGTGAGGCATGTCAATCTACCAGGTATCTCCTGTGCATTTCGTTTAGACTTGTTTGTTAAACTGTATAAAAGCCAGACCCTCTCACAGCACAGACGGAGACCTCACCTACGAGTGGACACACTGCGTAGGACTTCCCAATTTCTGGGAAAGGCTCTCTGATCCTTCGCTGTGACGGGGCTCCCCAGCTGATGCACGGGTCGGGGTGATGGTAAAGTATGAGGGCAATTGGTGATGGATCTTTCTTAATCACTATAGCCAGCTTTATGTAGTAACGACTAGGTGCATTACCTTGCTTATTCTTTCTGCTGCTTTAAACAGTAATGTCTAGGTGCATTACCTTGCTTATTCTTTCTGCTGCTTTAAGGTAAAATAAGCCTATTTCTTTAACTTGGTGTCTGTGTCCTTTGTGTTAACCCCGTCAATTGGCAAACCAGACTCCCGGGTGTGGCTGATTCCTCATTTGCCTGTGGAAGTTCTTGCTCACGAGTATCCGTTTTTTCTGGCTTGGCATGTGGAACTCTTCTTCTGCCCCTAGGAGAACCAAGGATTTCCACTCTCCCACCTGCACGTATGCCTTCCTGAGTACAGGCAGATTCTTTGCCTGCCAAGAAAATTTGTGCCCCCTTCCTCGCGCGTCTTCTAGGAGTGACAGGAAGTTTAAATCCTGCCCGAGGAAGCGATGATTTAGACAGATCAAGGGCAGAATTTTCCAAAACTTCTGATGAACTCCTCTTCCTCCTTCTGCCTCTTTTAGTTGGCACAGGTAAGAGGAGTTGGTCACTAGGCAGCCCCTCCTGATCCTTGACAATACTGCCAGTAAATTGTCAATCAATGAGTTTCGGTTTTCTTGCACTTCTGCTGGGACTGACTGCCTGTTTAATCTTCTGATCGGTGGCACTCTGGCCAGCTTCTTGACCTCCTGCTCAACTTTTTCTTCCTCTAGTCCTTTTGGAAGGAGCAGAAGCAATAATGCTACCTTCAGCAGGAGAACTTTCCTCGCTAGCCTCTTGCGAGACTTCAGAAGCAGCTTCCTCTGCTCTCCTTAATCCTCCTCTTGGAGTAACAGCTATGGGCAGCCTGCTGACGGACAACGCTTGTCCATCAGAATGGCTGCTTTCTACTTTTTCTGAATTAGTCAGTTTAGGCTTCCTACCTCTCCTAGGAGGAACAGGCATCACAGGTATTTGCTCATCTCGAGTATTTCCTCCCGTTTCAAGTCTACAAGTCTCAGGTGCTCCTTTTGTTCGCTTGGTACTTCTCCCAGGAGACATTCAAACAGAACCGGTCTGTCTGTCTGCAGCAGTTGATGAGTGCCTTCCGAGGGAATGCCTGGACTTCCACTCAGTTGTCCCCTTGTGTGTGTTCTAGCAGTGATGCCATACTCTACTTGATGCCTCCTGGTTTCATCTTCCACTCCCGTCACAGGTGATTAAGGGAGCCTTTGCCTTCTGGAATCTAGTGACCTTTGTCCTGGTTCGGGCTGGAATTGAGTTCATGTTCCTTTTCGGGAGCGAGAAGAATGCTGCCAGCACACTGAGCTTTCAAGGACTCTCCAAATCCCTATGTCCTGCCTTTGCGCAGGCACAAAAGAAGCAGGGATGGGACACGGCTGAAGCACCGGGCCCGGACTGGCCAACGGGCTATTCCACGTCATGTAACATCACGCTCGCTATGTAAAGGAGGGGTGGGCGGGAAGGGGCTCTCTCTCGCTTCCGGGATTGCAATCGCGGGGTCTTAGTATTTCGGGATCGCTAGCCGGGAACGGGCTGGGTGTCGGTCAGCGGGTGGTGAGCAACTGCACGGTGCATTGCCCGTTTCTAATTTCTATTACTGTCACCGTTTTATTTTATTACCATTAGTAAACTGTTTCTATCTCAACCTGCAAGTCTCCCTTTGCCCCTCCAATTCCCTCCCCCATTCCCAGGTGGGGGAGGGAGGCCGAGCGGCTGCGTGGTTGTTAACCGCTTCTTAAACCCTGAAAAGATGTATTTAGCACGTCAGTATGATATGAACAGATAGCTGCTCGTCTAGTGGAATGGAAGACAAGTTCAGCTTTACCGATTCGTTCCTATGTTACTGAAAAAAGAACATGTCCCAGCACTCACTGAGTCTCAAGGTTAACTTGTTCTAAGAGCCTTGAAGTGACAGGGCAAACTTTCGGGTTTGATTTCAGAAGTGATCAGTAAAACAGAAAAAGATACGTGAGGAGAAGGCTGTTAAGCAGTTTCACAAAACAGTTTCCCAGGTTTTTGAAGCTCTGAAAATGACTCTGAGATATAAAGAGCTCTCGGTGTCCCTCAGCTGCATCACATTCACCATCGTCACTAGCTGGCAATTCACGTTCAATCTGTTGCTCTGAAGCAGCACAGCTGTGTTGAAGATTGCCTGGTGGATGGAGCTCACTACACGGCGATGTTTCAGGAGCTGCTTCTGAGGTTTCTGCCGTACCCACACTATCTTCAATAACCTGAAGGTAAAAAATGTCTGTTAATGCATTCTTAATTACCAGACAGACTAACTTCAAGCTGAGCTTCGTGAAACTGAGGACAGTGAAATGCTGCTTTTCCTTTCAGACCACCACCACGTGTAAAGTGGGAAACATACAATCTACTCCCTGCCACAGATAACAGTTCATGCGTTTAAGGGACAGAGAACAGACTATTCCATTTATGCAATGACACGCTCCATTTCTGCTCTTTCTGTTCCTGGATAACGATTTGCCACCACCCGTGAACGTGAGCAGTTTCACAACACAAGCTGCACACACGACCGGCAGCAATCGTCACGCTGCAGAACTTTCTGGACTGACCACAAATCCACAGGTCGTACAGACAGAGAACGCTTCCCTCTGCTTCTTCCAAGCCAACCAGCAGCCCAGTTCTCTTCTGCCAGGAAAACTCCTTTACCACACGCACAGTGGGAGGCTGTTTATTTGCTCCCTGGAAACGGTACGCAGAGAGCCGCGCTCCTGTCACAGAGCTCACCGCCTGGAGTTGAGGACCACACGCCTGCCACGCCAGGCCATGGCTCCCTGGAAGAGAAACGCAAGAGGACTTAAGCAAAGGTCCAGCAGAAGACTGAAAACTGCCGAGAAGTCACAGTCACCGCCCTTTCCTTCAGTAAAAGTACCGAGCAGAGGAAGACCAACCCGCCCGATTCCGGTCAAGTAGTTAAAGCCACCCGTTGAAATCCTCAAGGAATGTATCTGAAAATTAACACCTTTGGTATTTTGCATTTGTACTTGTCAGTCCCCTCTCGGCCCTTCCTCACTTGGCAGGCTTCCCAGTCCTTTGATCATCTTTGTGGCCCTTTTCTGGACCCTCTCCAGCCTGCCCACATCTTTTTAGTACAGCGGGGACTAAACTGCTGGCAGACTCGAGGGTGGGCTAGCCAGTGAGCAGGAGGAAAACCCGTCTCTGGGAAGACCGGGTGTCTCAGCCAGCGGTGAGGGAGGGAGCCCAGGGTGGGGGCACAGAAGATAGCTGGGCTTGAGGCCATGCTGACTCCTGGGGCTCTGTAAACGAAGGGCGTGCGTGGGAACCCCCGGAGTGACAGCACGCCCGCGGTGTCACTCGCGAGCTTGAATCGCAACAAGCCGGAGAGGAGGCCTCAATCTGCTGACTTCAAAACAAAATCTGGTCAGTCAGTAGCAGCAAGGCTATGGTTCAAAATCAAACGTAAAAATAAAGAGCCACGACATGCTTTTTTTCCTCTGTCCAAGAACTGTGCGTAATAGGAGTAACTCGACTGCCGGGCTGGGCGAGCCGAGGACTCAGGCCAAGGAGGAAGAACGTAGCCGACTCAGTATGAGTGATAAAGTGTGCTTCAGTTTATTGATTTTCATTACAGCCTTTTATAATCCTTCTACTAATTATGCCTACTAGTCACTAGCTGATTGGCTTAAGCTCTAAGGGTCGTATTCTCACGGTCCACCTACTTGCAGTTAGCTTACAGCACAAGTTTCTCATAACACTAAGTTTCTCACGCTACTATTTCTGATTCCTGTTTACTTGTTTTCGATACACAACAGTACCGTAACACAATGTTTCTCAGACCACCGTTATCATAACACTAGGTTTCTTAGACCACTATTCCTAATTCCTCTCAACCTGTTTTCGACACACCACGGTACACAAGGCTGAAGTGTCCTTGACATTCCTCAGGTATCAGCAGCTGCGAGCAGCTGCAAGCAAACCCTAGTGAGGCCCAGCATCAGCAGCTAGAGCAGGCTCTGATCGTACAATTGCTCGGTGGGCTCAGGACCCTTGTCTCTGAGCCATTCTCCAACACTCGACTACAGATAGGGATTTCATTTCCACATTGGTACGGCAAGCGAGATGGGAAGGAATGAGTTTCCACAGAAACACGTTCACAAACGGCATCCCTGCGTCGTTCCTGCTGGCACACAGCGGGGGAGGCTGGTTTGGGAGGACAAAGCACTTTCTGAAGGGGAAGGAACACAGGAGTAAATCGCAAGCAGCCCTCAGTAACCAGGGCAGTACTCTCACAGACAGACGGCCCTGCTGCACGGGCGTGAAGCTTTCTGCTTCCAGCAGTGCTCGAATCCGCTGGACAACCAGCGCAGGATGCTGATGGAGTGGGAGCATCCAGCAGCTACAAAAGCTGTACTGCATGGCTGAAAACTTGGCCTCTGCTGTAGCGGAGAGGCGCGGCACTGTAAAGCTTCTGTACCCTATGAAGCTGTATAGAAGGCGGCATTAATTTTCCTTACCGAGGTGCTGGAAAGACTTTCTCATGCATACCCATCTGTAAATCCAGCTGTACTACCTCAACTTTGTTTCCCACAGTATTTTAGAGGATCCACTCTGTCTTGTACCGGAAGCTGCTCCAGAGTCACGGTTCCCATTTTTCCGATTTGAGAGTAACCCAGCCTTTTAAAGTACCGCCTGGAAAGGTCTTGGAAAGAAGTGACACTTTGCGCTAATCCCACCTGGCACTGCTTGTACTTTTCCCAATGCTGGGTGGCTTTGAAGAGCTCTTTGCACACAACGGGCACCGGGCCTCTGTTTGCAGCGCAGCCGATCGTCCAACAGCTCTTCCCGAGCCGGCCTGCCCGTACGCCAGCAGAGCAGCGTTATAACCTTGCCAGGCGTTCTCCAGCGCTCCTTGGGCCAGATCACACAACACCTCGCTCTAAACAACGATCGAGTGCATCCTCTTCACAGATGAGCAAGCAAACGCATACACAAGCACTGCTGCCCGGGACGCGTGCCCCCACTAACAGGTTGAATCAAGATTTGCAAACGTGCTTGAAAGTAATACCGAGTTCCGGGATGACGGGAGCGTAGGCAAAAGCTAGGTAAGGCTTCCAACCAGTAAACCGACCCGTGCCAGTCACCTGCAGTACGCTTACATGAACGTTAATAATGGGAGATAAACTAAATGAGCAGTCTACGACCGTGTATTAGCTACAACTGCTTGTAGTTGGTTCTTTGAGTAAAATCTTACCTGGCCTGCATAGCTGTTGGATCCGGCTGAGACGAGCATACCGTTCTCGCCCTTTCGGAAGCCACTACGAGACCACTAGGCTAGATGAAACGTAAAGGCCTTCCAGCGCCCTGGATTCTGAGGGCCACATATGCTTGTGCTGTTGGTGCTCACAGAAATCACACACTACTTCCCTGCACCCTTCTCTGTGTACTGAAAATACGGTTGTAGCACCAAAAGGCAAGCGATCGGTCACCCAGCGATAGCTCCTGCTTTTGTCTGCATTTAAGCCAAGTTGAACAGCAAGGCACACCACAGCAAGGACTGCTGTGGGATAAGCCTGCTCTTAAACTATGCCAGGGGATACACAGCCAAGGAGGAAGCGACCTGAACCAACGGACACGTCGGTAACTGTAACTTGCATTTTTCCCTCTCCCTCGCATACTGGTCATCCACACGGCAGAGGGCTTTGAAAAACACATTTATTTTAGGAACGGCTTGAATTCAACAGGAACCACAGAACATTTATCTCCAAGCACATCCAAGAGACTCGTTACCTGGACTACTTTGCCGAGAAAAAAAAAAGCATTCCTGGATTGGAAACCTGCAAGTTTTGCACAGAAGACAAAAGTACCAACAAAATAAGAAAAAACTGCTACCTTCTTACTTGAGAGTCTACAATTTCATAGTATTTTCAGATTGGCCTAGACTAAGAGGTGAAAAGCACTGCCTATCAACTCATGAGAAAACACGGGCTGGCTGCTGCCTGTAGCTTGTTTTTTCGCCACCAGAAATCAACAGCTAAGCTATTTGCGATTCGGCACATGGGAACAGATGAAAAACCGCCAGGTGATTTTGCATCGTGATACTCCAAAGTAGTTTGGTCTGAACGGGCAGAGAAGTTGCTGTTTTCTTTGCTGACATCCATTTTCTCCAAACCATCTCCAGGTATGCTTTTTGAAAACGCTTCCACTTCAGCACGATCCTCCTCAGGATTGCTCAGAGTAAGCACAGTTGCCTTATCTCTAGTCTCAGACGATGCATCCTCCGCCATTCCATGATGATGCTCCCATGAATCCCCAGGCAGTGCTATATCATCGTTGGTTACCTTTATTAAAATACAAAAAAAAAAGCCAACAAAACCTCACAGTCAATAACATGCAGGTGGTTTTTGTAAAGGGAAGACAAAAACCCCCCCAACATATACTGATATTTGTGTCCCTAGTGTCCCAAAAACCACACTGCAACTCTGCCTCAGGGAGAGGACGAGGTACGGCTGGTGGCTCTGCAGCTCTAGCACTAGAACAAACAGGGAAAGGTAACTGACTTTCACTCCCCTGAAGTCCAAACATACCGGAATTCAGGTTTATTTGACCATCGCCCCTGAAGGAAAATCATCTGACAACCACCAGCCTCTTTTCCGCTCGTTACAATTCCGCCCGATGTTAAGAAGGAAGGAAGGCAGAAACGAAGCAGACACTGGGCAGGAAGCGGTCAAAGATCCCTGTTTGGCCACATAACCAAGTGTCTCAAAAGCAGTACACCGAGAGCTTGGTGGCAACCACAGTTCTAGTTTCAGCTGTCTTAAATTCTTGAAAACACATTTACCATCGTGTCAGTATAGGTCTTGGCCTAAATAAGATTATCATAGCCGAAAAAGTCTCTCTCCAAATATTACTTTGGATGAACTGATTACAAAAAAGCCAATCAAAGTTTATTCAGGTACACCTTCCTTCCAGAATACTAACATAATCCAAATGGATTTTTCGCTATTCCTCTCCACACACGTAGCTCAAAACTGAACTTTGTGAAAAGGCTGCTTACCTATCATATCGTGAGGAAAGGTTTTCTGCTCATTTCCTGCCCATGCTGCTCCAATTCTGGATAACACATTACTCATGAAAGTTGCTATGATATCCAGATATCCTGAATTGGCTGGTTTTCTTGCTCTTGATACTGGCTTTGGTCTCGCAACTGTAAAGCACAAGGGAAAACCTATCAGCCTTGTGTTATCAAAGTGAGCGTTTCTTGACCGCTGTATTCCCCGCGCTAAAAATTACCTCCTCTTAAGGCCGACGAAGGCAAATGGTAAGGCCTGGCTCTCTCTGCAGCCAGCTGCCTTTGAACTCTAGGAAGGATCTTCCGATATGGGCGTAATTCAGACTTTCTGGCACATGCCCCCTCTCTGAAGCGAGGATGGCGATCATTCTGATGAATAAAAAGCGTAAAGCAGTTAACTAATTACAGCGAGTGCACTGCACAGAACAGCAGCAAGTCATTCATGAAGTTACGGGACGACGTGCCGGCTGTACTGGAGCTGGCAGCAGTAATTGTTTACCACAGCCCACTTCCTTGGGAGCAGGTGATCATGTCTGGTGCAGCCAGCTGATGTTTGCAACAGCTCGCATCCCAGTGAGACCCCCCCGTCGTCAGCTGCTGCACTGAGCCCAACGCTCGGAGACACCGACGGGGGCCACGGGGGGTCTGAGGCAAAGATGCTTTGTGTTGCGCATGACCAGCACGGCCTGCACGCTTCCTTGCGCGTATCTGTGGCACAGAATTTATAGACGGGTCTCTAGAGACAGGCCTATCAGGGCTGTTCCCCGTCAAACTCCCTAGTTTGGATCTAAGAGTACTATCACTTCTGCTGACTAAAGCCAACACCTGCAGCTCAGTGCAACTCGCAAATAATGGGAACATCAGGTTACCACGTCTTGTAGCCTCTACAGCCCTGTCAGGCAAGATGGATGTATTTCCCCCTTGATTCCCTCATAGGCAGACACCTGACCCAAACTGGGTGGCTGGACATCAGCTGGCCTGGGAGACAGACAGCCAGCTGCAAGACACCTCTTGCAGCTATCATGAATGGCTTCACGTATTAAAGGACCAGATTTCTTCAAAAAATTCAAGGTCTGAAACGTCAATCAAAAACTACAGATTAAGACAGCAGTATTATTCAGTCACTAAGGGTCTGGCTAACCACTAAGAGAAATAGGATAATTGTTCACTTAGACTCTCGGGAAGCTCACATCAGCAATATGCTTTGCGTTAGCAATCCGAGTAAGCATTACTACGTAGAGTCGTAAGGACGGCAGCCAAACTAGCAGTTACAGTTTCTAAAAAAAAATCCTGTAAAACAAAATATTGGCCCTTGCAATGCTTAAGTATTTTCTCCCTTCTCTGTCAAAACACGGGCCTTTCTTTTTCCCTGAACACTGACACAAATTACTTTCTGTACAAGCTAAAACTAACACACAACTTCAAATCACGCTTTGCATGAGCCTTTATAAGCCTCTCTGTGCAGAGGCTGATTTATGTTGGCAATACGTAGTGAGCTGAAACTTAATTCAAAATTATTTGCCACAAGCTGTGCCCTGGCTTGGAAGTTAGAATTTGGCCAGGGTCGGGAAAAAAAAAAAAAAAAATTTCTTCTCAAATACTTCTCAAACACAGTTTTTCACTTTCTCCATTCTGTCCTCCTTTTTCAAGCAGACCAGGGATCAAAACCCTAACTCAAGACTACACAGGCAGTGCGACTGAAGGGTAATAGAGAAGAAACAGCTTTCTTCTTAGGAACGCTTTTGTTCTTGCTCCTAGAGCAACGTTGTATTCCCTTCTAGACGTTCAGTCTCGGATCGCGCTTCATCAGGAGGCAGTGCTCACTTTACAGTTCCAAGAGCAGACTGAAAACATTCTCATTTGCATAAAACTGGCAGGGTACAACTGCAATTATGCGTGTGGTGGGCAGGACGAGCATAAACCCATCTCTGACAGTGAAAGCAGTGCAGGAGAAAACTTGGAAAAGGTCCATCTCTTCACATTCTCAATAAAGATTCGGTAAATGATCACCTCCTTCTGGAAGCTGGTGCAAGTCATATGGACAACTCCGGAGTTCAGCAAGCACGTACCATCTGCAGAAACAACCAACATTTGACAAGCTTCCATACGCTCACAGTTACGTTATGACCAGTTTACAGTTTTTAAACAGCAGTATCTGGAAAGACAGATCTCAGTGCCCATCTTCCTCACCAGATCACTTACAGACTTTTTAAAAAAATAATTACTGCGTCTAGAACTTTCATCTCTAGCGCAATCGAGGTGCTGTGCTTTGAGCTTCAGTTCAAAGTCATTTCATTTTATAACCATCACCTCTTCGCAGGCTCTATCATAAAAGCACCAAACCCCAAAACTCAGCACACTCTCGGATGTGTTTCACAATTTTAAATCCCACCTTAGTGCAACGTAATTTGAGTTGGGTTTGTGGGAGCTGGGGGTTTGGGGGTTTGGGTTTGGTTTTCGAGTGACAGAGAACAAGAGAACTATTTCATGTCATCTGACCTCAGTTTGAGCTTATCACTATAAAAAGCAGTGAAATACCTACCAAAATTATAGGAGCTTGGATTAAAAAACTGATCAGGTGGTGGATAGGAAGGAGGCACTCCGCGACAGAGACTCTGCTCACGTACTCGAATATCCAAAACGAGGCTTGGAGAAGTCATACTTAGTCCAGTATCCAGTGACCACAGCGCAAAATAGGGGCAGTCGTGAAGGAGTTCTTCCGGCCTTAAAGAAAACAAGTGCATAAGCTAAATGCCAACTTTCAGATGAATTATCTGGGGGGACACTGAAAAGAAGCTAAGAAAATCTACCTCAGTGAATCTGGCATTTGAGCGTGATACCAGCGGTTAATGTCAAATACACCCAAGTAAGTAGATGGCTTTCCCTCACCATACGTATTCACTTGCCAGCTGAAGACTGATACACTGGTCTCAGGAGATATTACTGTAAAAGACAAGACGTTGTTTCTTATTGTAGAAAACATGCCGTATCCGATATTTTTAAAGCACCGCTTCCTAGTTTGGTTTAATTCTGTTCTACCACTCATGCAAAAACAACACTGACTAAGAATAAGAAAAACAATTCACGGAGTAGCAAACACCTCTGTGACAGGTTCCAGGCATCCTGCCCCTTTTTCTTGTTCGGATTGTATCCGTTCCAAGCCAAATCAGATACATAATTAGTAGCTTATTAAGTTTGCCACGCATTAAGAGTTGAACAAGACATTTAGCTAGATGAACAGCTGAGCAAAAAAAAAATATGCTAGGAACACAGACACTGCTTCTTTTAGAAAGCACACAAATAGTCATCGTATACACTTGTATCACTTAGCCAGCATTACTAATTTCCAGCTTTGTCTCAACCACACATTTTCAGAACAGCTCCTCTCCTGCATGTCCGCACCGAAAGAACACAATTATCACACAAAACAAATACAGAAACAAAAGTTACAGGTATTTTTTCCATGCCTCATACTTCAGAAAAAGGAGGCAGAAAGGGTTTTTTTGTTGCCGTTTGGGTTTTTTTTTGGTTTTCTTGGGGGTGTTGGGGGTGGTGTTTTTTTTGTTTCCAACAGGTTTTTAGAAGGCACTCCTCTCAGAAACATGGCACAAGTGGAGAAAATCCAAAGGTGCTTTGATTAGATTTTGACACACCGTTGCTCGAGGATGGCATCACAAAAGACACGGAAGTTGCCGCTTCAGGACTAAGTCAAAGACAATCAGCAGAAATAGCCTAGAAAGGTCATGCAAGTGTCTTTGTGACACCAGACAGAAGTCAAGGCCCGTAAGAAGCGGGGGAAGGTGACTAACGCAGTCAAAACAAACGGCTATGCAAGTTATCACTGCAGCAGGCTCGAAGATATGGTCAGAGCGTAACTGGATTTGTAAACCCAGAGAGGTATATTTAATTACTGCAAGATAATGAAAGACACCATAAGAGTTTTAACTGTGTACATGGCAAGGAAAGCTACCGCTGCATCCTGGATCCTGCTCTCCCTATCACCTGGGAGCAGGAGTAACAGTCCATCACCTCCTGACAGACTAGTACCTCTGTACCTGGCAAGTGGCCGAGGGAGGGCAATAACAGCACTGCGCATCCAGCAAGTTCTGGGCCTGCGCAACTGGTGGAAAACACCCAAATAGCTCATCATGGGAGCTGGGCCAGAGTGGAAAAGTCCCTAACGAAAGTCAGTTATCCTGGAGCCCATAAACAGTGACCCCAGGTGAGACCCTCTGAGCTCTTCTCCTGGATCGCAGTGGGCCTGTGACCAGCATCTCCCCTGAGTTGGGACGCCTCTCAGCTATCAACTCCTCGAGGCACCGTCTGCTGTCGAAGCCAATGATGGGCTGGGCAAAGTCGCCCCCCTCGGGTCTCAGTTATTGGCTGTTGAGGAATGATGATGCTTTGCAAGTATTTGCTCTAAGCTTGAGAAGAGGGAAATTTTAACCGTAGGCTAGCTTTTCTTCACCCGCCTCTCTACTTATCTATGTGTTTGGGTATACACAGTTGTTTTTACGAGTGTGGGTACATACAATTTCACTGGATCCAAATATTTTTGTCTGTCTGTGTGTTTGTACATCTTGTGTTTATGAATAAACATATGTACTTAGATAGATAGATAGATACGTAGATAGATCGATAGACAGACAGACAGATAGACAGACAGATAGGTATACGGATAGAGAGAGAGAGATAGAGAGAGAGATAGAGAGATGGAGAGATAGATTTAGGATACCACACAGTAAGTCATTGCGATTCTTGTCATTTTTGAATCTGTACAGTTAAGTCACTATTTTAATCATAACGTATTTTACTGAATTATTTTGTAAATCATTCAGGTGGTTAATGATTAAGTGCTGCTACTCATTAATAAATCTCAATTTGCTGCCAAACTATTACCATGTTAGTATACCCATCCATGACACCTGGGAGAAGAGACCAACCCCGACCCTGCTCCCACCTCCTTTCAAGTAGCTGTAGAGAGCGACAAGCTCTCCCTCAGCCTCCTTTTCTCCTGGCTAAACAACCCCTGCTCCCTCAGTCGCTCCTCCTAAGACTTGTTCTCCAGAACCTTCAACTTCAAGGTGCGGCCTCACCGGGGCTGCGTACCGGGGGACGGTCACTGCCCCAGTCCTGCTGGCCACACTATTGCTGATACAAGCCAGGATGCTTTGGCCGCCTTGGCCACCTGGGCACACCTCTGGCTCACATTCAGCCGGCTGCCGACCGACACCCCCAGGTCCTTTCCCGCTGGGCAGCTCTCCAGCCACTCTGCCCCAAGCCTGTAGCGTTGCGTGGGGTTGTTGTGACCCAAGTGCACTCGATCCCCTCATCCAGATCGCTGATACAGATCTTAAACAGAACTGGCCCCAATGCTGAGGCCTGGGGAACACCACTTGTGAGTGGCCGCCAGCTGGGTGCAGATACAGACATAGGTGTGAACAGGGAAAAAAAAAATATTCAGATCACATTCCTAAGCAACGCAGAGAATGATCTTCTTTTTCCAAGAAGACAGCTGGAGGAATAAAATGACTGACAAACGTTGCAGAGATGGCCCTACTATACAGTGCTATAGCATGTCAGCAAGCACAAAATAAACCCCAATTTCCCCCTTAAGGAAGTCCCACAAAACTCAAGCAACCCTTTTGTCTATTTAAATAAGCCCAACAAGCTCGTCTCTACAGATACTCAAGACTTTCTGACTTTCTGTGGGTACAGAACAACATTCACTGCTTAGATTCCCAAACTACTTTTTTAGAATAACCAAGCACGGACATCAGAACAAACCTTCATTAACGCTATCCTCTCCGTCAACCGGCTTGGGAAATTTTTCTACAGTCTGGCAGCTCAGAAATTTGGTATTGCCGGTCGGCCCTCTCCAGGGAAAGACTCCACACGTGAGATCTAAACTGAACCTTTCGTCACAGTATTCCAAACCCTGGGGAAAAAAGGAGAGACAAAAGGTCACTTTGGCGATATGAAAGAATCTATGTACCAGAATGTAACATAATATGCACCTTATACTGTGTTTTCCCATGAGCTTCTTTCTGATGGCAAACAGAAACAACATCTGGCACGCAAGAGAATCAAGCGTCAAATCCTAAGGGGTATCTTTGGCTGTAAAGGCTTTGCACATTTTCAAAATTTAGCATTCCCCTATCATTATTCGGTTCTAATCATGTTTTGCAGAAATCCTTGCAACACCAGGGTTTCTTTACAAACCGGAGGACAGATCTACAAAGAGGTATCTGAAATCAGGCGATACATACGCATGCAAAGCTCTTTGCTCTTGATTACAGGACTGAGGATGTTAGAGAAGTCTTGGCACTACAGCAGCTGAAGCTCTGTCAAGAGGTGTTATCTACTGGCACACCACCAGAGCGAAAACACATCCCTCTGTAGTAGCTGTGAGGACTTCTTACCGAGTAACCGTCTCCTTTCAAACCACATAAGCTTTTACCAGCTCCTCCTCTAATCTTGTCACACTAATGGGTGAAATATCCCCCGGTTCCTTCATCAAGCACGGCCACCAGCAAAAGGGGAAGCAGAGAGGATGTGGGAGGCACGCGGCCAAGGCGTTTAGGATCATGAATTACTACAGAGCCAGCAAACTACTTTGAGATATACCGAAACCCCAGCAGGATTGTGCTGAACCTCTGATACCACCTTTTCCTAGGGAAGCATTAATTGAAATACTGTCTTTCCAAATACAGAATTTGTTCAGGCTGTCTACCATGCAACACATCATTGTGTGTATTGACAAATAGCAGCTCTACAATTTAAAACAAAAACAAAAACAAAAACAAAAAAACAACTCACCAACACCCCCTCCCACCTAACACACAAAATACTACCACCAAGGAAAACCAACACAACAATCAATTGTACCACACTCTACCGAAGTTTCCTAAACTTTCAGAGCTCTAAAATGAACTGGTACGACACAGTACACTCCCATAGGATTTGATATGATACACCTAAATCACCTAATCTGAGAAGAGACAAACCTCCTCTTAACCGTTCTAGGAAATACTACTAATAAGTATCAAGGCTGGCTTTAAAAAAAAAAAAAAAAAAGGGTCTTTCATTACTGAAAAGAAAAATGCTGAATTATGCTCTGAAGCACGCACAGTTCATTCTATTTTATCAAGTAACTTCTGCAATAACAGACACCACCAGACACGTGCAGAGTAGAGAAGCCAAAACCACCTCTTTGAAAAACTAGCATGAAGCCCAAGCAACCGATCCCGTTTTCATTACAGAAGGAACGATCACTAAAACCAGTTTATAATAAATGATGTTGTCCAGAATGAGAAGTCCATCATTCCAAAAGACCGTTGCATCAGATAAAGTCCTCAAACTCCATAAGCCTTTTGGAGATTAATTTGAACGGCTATCAATTTCCTCTCTTATTCATCTATGAACAGCCACAGAGTTGGGGCAGAGGGGAAGGGAAAGAAGATACCAGTTCCTGCCTGAGACACCTTCTGAAGCAAACCACTGTATTTTACATTTTCCACTGGGGCAAGCAAATCTAAGCTGAGCAACTCCGCTGTATGGAAGGTGTTAAGTAATTACTTTGTGGACCAGTAAACTACAAGGACAGTTTTCAAACGAGATGCGCTGGTCAGACTCGGATATGAAAGCAGAGCCTCTATACTCTGTCCAGCCGCAGGCACTGTGTAGGACAAGGGCCAAGATGTGCTGCATGGCCACGCCTGGGGGCACTAGATTTACCAACTCCCGAGATGGCATAAAAATGATCTTTGTAAGCATAACTTCAACATTCCGTTACATTAATTGCTTGAGCACAGGCTTAAACCAGCCCTGAAGGCAGTGGAGACACAACTCTGATGCTTATTTACAAAACTACAGTGCCACATGTTCCAAAACTCCTATTTGTGACTTTTTACCATGGTAAGAAGTCAGTTGCACTGTCTCATAGCCTCAAGTCTGATTCCTGGAAAGTAAAGCACTGCTGTAGTAGACACAAGTCTTTCAACTTCCTCTGAATTCTATTCAATGAACGAGGGTCAACGCTAGCTTCCTCTTTGTTTACTCAAACTTGGCCTGGCAATCGGGAACAACTCTTACACTTTCTGCCATGGAAGATGGACAAGGATCTTGACTCAGCCAGTCATATAGGCAGAGAGCCATGTGGTACTGACCAATCTCTGACTACAAGGAAGTATTCTGAGACTGAAAGTGTCCACCGTCGAGCACAGGGCCTGGCTTAATGCATCTTTGGGGTTTGGGGAGGGGGCTTGGGAGTTGTTTTGGGGGGCAGTAGGTATCATCAGGTCTCAGTACGAAGCTACACGGCTCATCTGGAAGCGAGCTGAAGAACCCATCTTTTCTCCCCGGAGGCTCCAGCTGTTTAGTTCCTTCTTCAACTCCCTCCCGAGATTGGTTCCTGTTTCAATCTTCCACAGCACTCAGCACAGGGAAGCAGAGGGAGTAAAATATCTCAACCCAGAGACTGGTGCCTGACACCTGCTGGAAGCCTGTGAATGTACTACTGATTGGACAGTCTGCAGAGGGTCAGGAAGTCTTACAGTAATTACACCACAGCTTTCTCAGGTCACAAACACAACAACATTATTCAATCCTTTGGTGTGCTTTTTTAAAAACGGTGCCAAGCAGAATTTCTAGTAGACCCATTCTTAAAGGCTGCTGAAGGACCTCAGCTCTCTGAGGTGAAAATCTGGTGCTACTCACATCTTCAGTTAAGAAGAATTTTATTTGGAAAAGCTGCTGCCTCTTCGGGAGTTGCATGTATATGGGCTCTTTGCAGACGAATCTAGTTGGAACACACGACACTGCAGTGTGAAGTTGTATGACTTGTTCTCAAGAAGTACGGACAAAGGCCACGCCCAAGAAGACTCGGCAAAACATTTTTTTTTAGTCAGCTCTGAGTTTTGACGGCAAGTATTAGCCCAGCCAACTCAACTGCTACTCACGAAGAGGAAATTACTGTTTTCAGCTTTTGACATACGTGCACGTCTTACCTCGTACATGACCTGTCCTGATGCCAGGCGTTTTCTCTCATGAAATAGTAACTGCAACAGATGTAAACTCACAGCGTCACCTTCACTGAAAAAGGTACAAATTATGACATGTGATTACAAAGCTGCTTTATAGTCCTTGTCATCACCTCATCAGAGCTAGACCAAAGCCTTCTTAATAGCATGCTCTTGCTGAAAAGAAAAACCCACTGCCCAAAACATGACAACCGGTCACATTTAGCGGCTAAAACACAAAGGAGGAAATGCTGGCACTAACAGCTTTGGGGACAAATGCCAACCATGCAGTCTGAAAGCTTTAATATGCTGTAGGACTAACGTTTCTTGGAAACGGTTCTTCACCGTGAAGCGTTCTCAGCAAAACTGCTTTACAGTCACACCCAAAAAGATTGACACTCTCTGGACAGCTGGGCTGATCAAGTAGCTTGCTGATGCTGAAAGAGAGAGGTCTTTCTTTCTCCCCTCCCCTCCCCTCCCCACCAAACTTCCCGTCCCTCTCTTGCATACGCTGCACCCTTCCACCTTCTGATCTGATTCATTAGCCCGGCAGGAAACCATCGCCCTCTCTGCTCAACAGTGAGCGTTTGTGCCAGGTGAGCTGAACCGGCTCGTGAAGGCTCCAGAGGCTGCTGAAGCTGGCACGAGGTGACAGGCAATACTGTCACTCCCTCCTTCCGGGGCAGCAGGCTGCGGTAGCGGCACGTTTAGTGTTCCAGGTCTGCAGCCTCGGCTCCTTTCAGCGGCAGTTTCATACCACGGTGCGAATATCAAAGAAATCATGAAGCAGTCATCAAGAAACAAAGCAAGCGTTTAAGAAAGCGAGCACAACAATACAGCCGCTGTTGCTTTGCCTCCTTTCGGGAGGCAGGAACCAGTAGGTCCCTCTTCACTTCTGCTAAATCCTGACAAGGTTGCTTATAAGCTTAACGGCTTCCG